>NW_024870864.1:8247500-8337500 GCF_019054845.1 Dipodomys spectabilis | reverse complement strand
TCGCTTCTAGTTGTACTTACTGAAATGAATTGAAAAATGTCATGAAAATCACTTAAGCATTCCAATTTATAATCCCTGGGTTTGAAGAGCTGTAGCTTTTGTACATAACCAGATATGATCCTAGATACTGCAATTCTAAGACATTCTACATCTAGAACATGGAGACTTAGTTGGGCTGGTAGCTTTAATAAAGCCTTGCCTGTGATCGTTTGAGTAAATTCCTCAAAGTGGGATTGGCTGGGTCATAGGAGAGCTCTGTGTGGAGTCTTTTGAGGAACATCCATACTGCTTTTCAAAGTGGTTGAACAAGTTTACACTCCCACCAACAATGCAGTAAGGTTCCCTTCTGTCTACATCCCCTCCAGCATCTGTTGTTATTAGAGTTCTTGATTATTAGCCATTCTAACTGGGTTAAGGTGGAAGCTCAATGTTGTTTTGATTTGCATTTCTGTGATGACTAGAAAAGTTGGACATTTCTCCCTGTGTCTATTGGCTAGTCTTATTTCCTCTTCAGAAAAGTTTCTCTTTAAGTCTTTAGCCCACTTACTTATTGGGCAATTGTTTCTTTGAGGATTTGTTGTTGGGGGATTTAGTTTTTTGAGTTCTAAGTATATTTTAGATATGAGACCCTTGTCCATTGTATGACTAGTGAAGATCTTCCAATTAACTGGTTTTCTATTGATCTTCTAGCTATGTCCTTTGCCATGCAGAAACTCTCCAAATTCACTCAATCTCATTTGTCTACCTTTCTTTGATTTGTTGTGTTTCTGGGACTTTATTAAGAAAATTTTGGCCTGTGCCAAGGAGCCCTAGATTTTCTCCTATTCCTTCCTGTAATGTTTTCAAGGTGTCTGCTTTGACATCGAGGTCTTTGATCCATTTGGAGTTGATTCTGGTGCAGGGTGATATATGGGGATCTTGCTTTAGTTTTCTACAGGTGTATAACCAATTTTGCCAGCACCATTTACTGAAGATGCTATTTTTCTTCCATTCTGTGTTTATTGCAGCAGTATTTACAATAGCTAAGATGTGGAAACAACCCAGATGCCCCTCAGTAGATGAATGTTCAATAGGAAATGTACTCATTACCTTGCTCATGTAACTGTAATCCCTCTACACAGCATTTTTAAAATAAAAAACATACATATACACAGAAGAAAATGTGATATATATATATATATATATATATATATATATATATGAATTCTATACCTCCATCAGAAAGAAAGACATTGCCCCATTTGTTAGGAAATGGAAATACTTGGAAAAAAACTATATTAAGTGAAGTAAGCCAGGCCCAAAGGTCCTATGTTTTGCCTTATTTACAATAACTAGGATAACTTAGGACAAGCAGAAAAGATCAAAAGCTATGTACATATGACCATATAAGATGATGTTAAGTGAAATGAACTCCAAGATAGAGACACAACTTGTTTTTTTCTTTCTTGCTATTGTTTTTAATGTATCCAAAAATGTACTATGTGATTATTTTTGTTTCTCTTATATGTTCTTCTCCCATGGCATAACCCCTGTTTTCACTGTATTTGATGTCTGTGCACTGCATTTTGTATATACATTTTTCTAATTTGGGGAGGGGAAGGGAAATAACAAAATGCTGAGACAAGGATACAGGATGACCCATTGTAATAATGAGATGTACAAGACACTATGTTGAAAACGAACTTTAGAATTTAGCGGGGGGGGGGGGAAGGGGGAGTTAGGAAGATGGGGCAGGAAGGGATGGTAGGGGAAAATCAAAGGAGGAAGTAACAATGCTCTATAGGAAATGTACTCATTACCTTATTCATGTAACTGTAACCTCTCTGTATAGTAATTTTACAATAAAAAAACATTAAAAAAACTTTGAGACTTGTTCTAGATGAAAAGCTGCAAACAAATTTCTAGTTTTTATTTTATTTGTAAAGTGTTAATATAAAAATAATGGCTTATTTAATTCAACAAATAGATGTATGTTTTTAGCATAGTGTAACAATATATCCTAGACATTTTTCTTTGCCTTCCCTGATCCATCTATCTAAGTGAGTAATCAAACAAATTAATAAACTTACTTTTAAATAACTCATGAGTCAAGGTGTCGATGTGAAGAAAAAGCCAAGGCTCAGCTAAGAAACAATGATAAAAATATTTCAAGTAGGGAGTCCAGGAAGCACAGGCAACGTAGCACTTAGAACTTCCAGAGCACTGAATATCTATAACACCAAATTAACAAGAAGTAGGATAAGCCTTGAAGTTACATCGTGGGGAAAATTACAAGACAACTGAATGGGAGCAGCAGGAAGTAAAAAGCAAAGAACTAATTCTTGAGAAGTTACTCAGTGAGTGGAGAAACTGATCAATCAACCCAAATGCTGGTTCTTCTAAAGACCAAACAGCTGACACCTAACTCCATGCAAGGAAGAATGCACACATACACACAAAGCTGTGCCAAGAAGCAGGTCATGTTAAACAATATAATTTCAAACTGCAGCATGAGAGAAGAATCTCTTTTATATAAGTATATTTATAAAAATCCATTTAAAAACTTACAAATCCTAAATGAAAAAGATAATTTACTAGAAAGATATAATTCAAAAAACAATCCTAATAGGACAAAAATAACTTAATCTGACCAACATGTTCGGACAGAGGGAAAAAATTTAAAAAGCAACAAATACAGGATAAGCCCAAGAAATGTCATGCACCTGTTTTGCCAGAACCATGAACAAAGAGGAGGGTGATATATATATATATATATATATATATATATATTTATATATATATATATATATACATACACATATATATGACTACCTAATGCATTTCAGAAGGTAGGAAAAGAATGAATTGCCTGTAACAAAGACTGAAGATGTTACACAATGTGTTAAAGACTGTTAGGCGAAATGAATCCCAAGATAAGGACTCAAATAGTTTTTCTTTCTTGCTATTGTTTCTAATATATTTATAAAGTGATGTTTTTGTTGCTTTGTATGTCCCTCTCCCACAGTATAACCCCTGTTTTCATTGTATTTGATGTTGGTATAATCTGGGGAGGGGAATGGAAAAAACCAAATTGTTTAAATAGGGATACGGGTGGACCCATTGCAACAATGAGATATATATAAGATGCTATGTGGAAAGACAATTTAGTGGGGAAAAACATCTTTAGTGGGAGGGGATGGGAGGGCAGGGATGGTAAGAGGAAACAAAGGAGGAGGAAACAATGCTTGATAAGAAATGTACTCATTACCTTGCTCATGTAATTGTAACCCCTCTGTATGGTATTTTTTGGGGATGGTTCCTGTTGTGGGGCCTGAACTCTGGGCCTGGGCACTGTCCCTCAGCTCTTCAGCTCAAGGCTAGTGCTCTACCACTTGATCCACAGCGCCACTTCCGGCTTTTTTTCTTTTTGCTTATGTGGTGCTGAGGAATCGAACCCAGGGCCTCATGCATGCAAGGCAAGCACTCTACCACTGAGCCACCTTCTCAGCCCTGTTTGGTATTTTCACAATTAAAAAACATATTAATAAAAAAAAGACTGTACAGCAAGGAAAACACTTTACAAATCAAATAATATAGTAACAAGATTTTGCATGCTCCTCTCCAAAAGTCAAAGTCAAATAATATGTACAAGACACTATGTTGAAAAATAAACCTTACAATTTAGTTACGGGGGGGGGGGGTGGTGTTGGGAGTATAGTTGTGGAGGTCAGAGGGAAGGGATGATAAGGGGAAAACAAAGGAAGAGGCAACAATGCTTGATAGGAAATGTACTCATTACCTTACTCATGTAACTGTAACCTTTTTGTACAGTATTTTTACAATAAAAACTAAAAATAGTTGAATAAAGAAAAGACTGACATTCTTAATATATGTTAAAGCCTTTAAAATTAATAAGAAAAAATCTGAAAGCCTACTAGGAAAATAGAAGAAAGAAAGAAAGAACCAGGAAGGAAGGAAGGAAGGAAGGAAGGAAGGAAGAAAGGAAGAAAGAAAGAAGGAAAGGAAGAAGGAAATAGAGATGTTTAAAGAAAAATGTACACACGCAGCTCTTGAAGTCTGAATGTACACTCAACTTCATTGCCAGTGAGAGAATCATGGCTGTGCTGAAATGGGAAAATATGACCCTCTGCTCAGATGGTGAGGCCAAATTATATGCCTTGGTCACCTGCAGTACCAGAAAGATGCAAAATGGCACCTCCATGCATAAGATAATTGGACAACACTGAGAAGTATACATATACACTTTCTCTTTGACTTATCAAGCCGACTGCTGGGAGTCATCTCGGAAATTAAGATGAAAGATATGTAATAAATGGATAAAATTAGTCAGGTGCCCATGGCTCACACCTGCAATCCTTGCTACTCCAGAGGCTGAGATTTCAGGTTAGAAGTTTCAAGCCAGACCAGGCAAAAAAGTCTATGGTACTTTCAACTCCAGTAAACTACTAAACAAAACACAAGAACAAAAACAAAAACTGGAAATAGAACTTTGGCTCAAGTGGTAGAGTGCTAGCCTTGAGCAAAAGAAGCACTCAGGGATGGAGGCCAAGCCCTAAGTCCAAGCCCAGGACAGAAACCAACAAAAGGGGTAGGAAGCAACATTTACTATGTTTATTATATTTTAATACCAAAAATGTAAAATAAAATTTCCATTAATAGAACATTTTACAATGCTATCTGTAACACAAGGGAATATTGTGCAGCAATAAAAATGAAAGAAAGACTCTATATTTGTTTACATGTACAAATGTCCATAACAGTAAAAGAAAAATGGAAGGGAAATATTGGGCAAGGAGTCAGTTCTATAAGCAAGCAAATTATAAAATAGCAATTACCTAACTATAAATATAATGAGCACATATCTAGAATAAGCTGGGGAAGCTTTACCCCTCAAGAGTTTTATTGGTGCAATTAATCAGAACATGTCTTTCCTCATAATAAAAGGGAGACAGAAGCTCTTAAAGAAGATGCGAGTGGTTTTTTTCTTACTTGCTATTGCTTCTAACGTATTTATAAGGTGATTTTTTTGTTGCTTTGTTATGACCCCTGTTTTCACTGTATTTGATACTGGTATACTTTGGGGAGGGGAAAGGAAAAAAACAAATTGTTTAAATAGGGATACAGGTGGACCCATTGCAACAATGAGATGTACAAGACTAAGCTATGTCAAAAACTAACTTTACAACTTTGGCGCATGGGGACAGGAGTGTAGTGAGGGAGATGGGAGGGAAGGGATGGTAAGGGAAAAGCAAAGGAGGAGGCAACAATGCTTGATAAGAAATGTACTCATTACCTTGCTTATGTAATTGTAACCCCTCTGTACGGTATTTTCACAATAAAAAACTTATTAAAAAAAAAGATGCAAAACATGCAATTCCTCCTTGACTCTGGCTCGGAACTGGCCCAATCATAATATCCATGTTCTCATGGACAAAGCAAATAAAAAGCCAAGTGAAATCAGTATCCTTAAACCTTTGCAGCAGTGAGCATTTGGGCAGAGATGAGAGTCAGCAGGAAGAAGGAGAGACTGAAAGCCTATGAACCAACAAAGGGAAGCTAGGAATAAAGTTTAGAGCTTGATTTTTGTCATGACTTACAATCCAAGTGAAAGAAGAACAGAGAGAGTACATATAGGATTCTGGCTTTCAAAGAAGAGTGTGGGATGGAGACGCAATTTTATTATTAATGTACCATTGCTTTCACTGAGTTGCCATGATATTTTAGTATTAAATGTCGAAAAAGCATATTGCCAAGACTAATCATGGCTATTTTCCAAATCTTGACTAGAAATGTGTAAAGAAGTTTATATAAAATAGAAGGATTCAGACCAAATACAAATAGATTTGAGAGCAATTGGGTCTGGTCCCAACTTTGACTCACTCCAGGAGGAGTTCCTGGACAACATTTGTGCAGATGGCCAAAGGACACTGGGAAATTTTCCATTCCTTTTTTCCTTCCTTCCTTCTTCTTCCCTCCTTCTCTCCCTCTCTCTCTTCCTCTTGTCTTTCTTTCTTTCTTTTTTCTTTCTTTCTCTTTCTTTCATTTTCTCTTTCTTGTTTCTTCCTTCTTTCCTTTTTCTTGTTTTCTCTTTCTTGTAATTTCCTCTTTTTCTTAGCTGTGCCTTGGAATCACCTGGTAAAAAGACAAAGCTTAGGACACACCTCAGAAAATATTCTGTATGTTGATGGTTATGAACCAGTCTTCAAAACTGTTCAAAAGTTTTCAAATGATTTTAAGTTGCAATATGCATCTAGAACCCTCATTCTAGGGATAGGAACTATTTAAAAGCAAGTAATTGTTCTAGCCATCCTCTCTGCCATGACTTGAATATGCCCTCCAATAATTCTTTTGTTAGAAATTTAATCTTCATAACCATATACTAGTGAGATTTGCAGATGTGGTCTCTGGGGATTTATTGAGGATGGGATGAGTTTATGGTGGCATTAATGGATTTGAAAGCAGACAGAAAACCTCAAGTCTCACCATGTGATACCTTCAGCCATCTTGTGATGCAGCAAGAGGCCCTCACCAGGTGCCAAGCTACACTGAACTTGGAGTTCCCAGCCTCCAGAACAATGAGCTCAATAATCTCTTATTCTTTATGAATGTAGGTCTCAGGTATGCTATCATAACTATAGAAAATGGACTATTATACAACATTTGCAAATCATTAGGGAGAATCTCTAGTCTAAGGTTATAGAAGAGACCACTGCTGATTGAATCCAGTAATGATAAAAGTAAGAAAATAATTATTCTCCTAAGCTAAAGAAACATCTATGACTTACAGTGATCCAGTGTGTAGTACTCAATTATACTATCAGGAAACTGATTTAAGACAGCCTGTCCTTGTAGCTTTAATTTCCTATTAACTTTAAGTCACTGAGGTGTTTGCACAGAGCAGTGAGTCTTCAAGCCATCTTGGGAAAAAAATGGCTTTCTTGAAAGATGCAAATAGCACTATGAAATGATGCCATGGATGTTCAAGAAGAGATGAGAAAATAGCATTGGTCCTCAGAAATCCTAGATTCGAATTTTTTTTAAAGTCAGCATAGCAAACTAATTCAAATTTTCAAAATTCAGCAGGTATCATAACCTGTTATATAGACCTACTGTCAGCAGGCTAAGGGTGTGGATGATATTTTGCATCATGAATGTGTTTCTTGTTTTGGGTCATATTAACTGAGAGGTAAGAGCTGGGAATTTTTGGAATCTCTATGAATGGGCTCCATGTTCTAGTTACTGGTAGCATTCCCTCAGTCTCTATTTGTCTGAGGTAGAGGTTCCCAACTAAGTGTTATGTAATACTCCAGGTAATTTTTTGCAAAGGAAAGTTTCAGGTACACTGGTCTTGTATTTGACCTGTATTGAATCTTTTCCTCACATCTCTCTCATTCCCTCTTACATATTACTGGTGATGATTCAAATCTCTGAGATGCTGCAACTACATCTCCCACTTTGCGTCATACAGGCTATAGTCTTAGTGCTCAGTGGTTTACTCTTGCAAAATTTTGCTGGAAGTTTGAACTCCATTGTGACATTGTGGAGGTAGTAGAACCCATGAAAAATAATGTCTAGTTGGAAATAGATCAGAAGGGTGCCACTTTGCTAAGAATTCTTGCAGGTTTCACAGGATATAATTCTTTTTTTAAAGTGTCTCTGCTGGTCACAGGTAGCTCATATCTGTAATCCTAGTTATACAGGAAGCTGAGATTTGAAGATCAAGGTTGGAAGCCATCCCAGGCAGGAAAGTCTGTGAAACTTTTATCTCTAATTAACTTCCAAAAAGCTGGAAGTACAGCTGTGGTTTAAGTAGTAGAGTGCTAGACTTGAGCAAAATAGGTTCATGGACAGCACCCTGAGTTCAAGCCCCAGTATCAGCCCAAAAACAAAAAGATGAAAACTGAAAATGGTTCCTATAGACAGGAGCTGGTAGCTCACACCAGGTTTGAAGTTAGCTTGGCCAACAAAGTCTATGAGGCTCTGATTTCCAATTAAGCAGAAAAAATCCAGCAAGTGTAGCTGTGGCTAAAGGGGTAGACCTTCAGTTTGTAGCAAAAAAGCTAAGAAAGAACACCCAGGTCCTGGGCTCAAACCTCAGTACCAACACACACACACACACACACACACACACACACACACACACACACACACACACACACACACACACACACACTACAGTTATTATATAAAGCATGAGTGCCCTAATGTCTGACTTCTTGTCCTTCCATGTATCCTCACCATTGGCATAGGCTCCTGCCATTATGTTTCCGTGTTCTGTTAATATAGTCTGGGACCCTTGCCTGACCCAGATCCATATTATAAGGTATTCAACCACAGATATTTTGTCACAGCTACAGTAAATGGGCTAATATGTCCGATCAGCAATCACTGGCCAGATTTGGTTTGACCACATGTTCAATCAGTCATGGATAGGTTCTTAAGGTGTAGCCCTTGGAGTAATCATAGTGATTTCTATGTCCTGAGAAATGGATAGAAATGCCATTTCCCAGGCTGCAAGAGTGACTTGAATTAGAAACATAGAAATGGTACCTAAACATCTGTGTTTTTCAAAACCCTGCAGGTGTGGTCCTTGCACAATAAAGTTGACAGTCATGGCTCCAGAAGAATCTAGTTTTAATGCTCAATGGCCTTCCATCTTCTTTCCCACTACCAGACCACCCCCTCCCAAACAGTGTATGGGAGACCAGTGACAAAACTCACCAAAGCACACATAAAATGTAAAATTCTTGCCATTCATTTGCACTTCTTCGAACTTGAACTTTTACAGCCTCTAAGTTTATAAAAGAAAGATTTAAGAAAACATAAAGTAGATTTGTCTTTGGGACTCTAGGCCCCCTATTACCAAATTTCTGCACAGTCTATGGTAGAAACCATATGTAAACAACCTGGCTTTGGGTTGTAATTGTGGAACCCACAAGGGTCACATTGGCAATAAAATACTCTACAACTTCCATGCCAGTGAACATCTGGTATGTAATTTTACATAAACAAATTCTACTTTGATGAAACTTAAACCGATGAAATTTAAACAAAATGGTGTTAGGGCTGAATCCCAAAAGCAAAAGAAAGGAATTTGGGTTTCTGTTTTTCCTTTTTTGAAACCCAGGTGCACATTAAAGTTAATGCCAGGACACACGCCTGTGTCATTTGGCTGGGGTGCACATTTTCCTGTCTAAGGGCATTAGACTGGCTACATCAAAATAACCACAGGCCTCAAGCAGAGTTGAGTAAAACCCCATCCTTCCAATGGAGGAAACAGGAAGGAACATGCCCGCGAAGCCAGCAATGCGCTCTGCCACACCATAACCTTCAACTTGAGAGCATTGAAAACACTGAAGGAAAGCACCATTTTCTCTTTAAGGCTGAAATACTTATTCCACTCAGGAATCTAGTTCAGGCAGATATCTGAATTAGAAGCTATATAGAATAACAAATATATACATATAACATATATATATATATTCTTTATTTTTGTCAGTTGTGGGGCTTGAACTAGGCTTGGGCGCTATCCCTGCACTCTTCAGCTCAAGGCAAGCACTCTACCACTTGAGCCACAGCTCCACTTCTGGTTTTTTAGGTTGTTTATTGAAGATAAGAATCTCATGGCCTTTCCTGCCCAGGCTGGCTTTTGAACTGTGAGCCTCAGATCTCAGCCTCCCAGGCAGCTAGGTTTACAGGCATGAGCCACTGGCACCTGGCTAAAAATTTTTCTTCAACTTTTTCCCTATAATGTTAAAATAGATGTACATGGCTATCCTTTCTAAGTCTCTTAGTCTATAAATGGTACTGATGAAATCACACGAGAAGATTCTCTACAAGCCTTTCTTCCCTAAAACATTTTATTCTCAACTATAAAATTTTCAAAAGTGAATGAAATGTGAATCTGAGTTATACTTCTGGGATTTTTGGTATTTTGAGATTTAAAACTCAAAAAACATGCTGATGTTAGGTGAAATGAACCCCAAGGTAAGTATTCAAATGTTTTTGCTTTCATGCAATTGTTTCTAACATATTTATAAGATGATTTCTTTGTTGCTTTGTATGTCCCTCCCCCAAGGTATAACCCCTGTTTTCACTATATTTGATGTTGGTATAATTTGTGGAGGGGAAGGGAAAAATCAAATCATTTAAATAGGGACCCATTTAAATAGACCCATTGCAACAGTGAAATGTACAAATTGTTATGTTGAAAAACAAACTTTACAACTTTGGCTGGAGGATTGGGTGGGGGGCAGGGGGAGGATGGGAAGGGATGGGAAGGGGAAACAAAGGAGGAGGCAACAATGCTTGTTAAGAAATGTACTCATTATTTTGCCCATGTAATTGTAACCCCTCTGTACGGTATTATCACAATTTAAAAAAAAAACAAAAACATGCTTAGTGACTTAGAAGGAATGTAACTAAATAATCACTGAAGTGATAACTTTTACTTTCTTTTGCAGTGCTGGGGAAGTGAAACACAGGCCTTGCAAATGTCAGAGCCAAGACTGGGATGCATCTAAATTATCGTGATATCTTGGTATTTCTCATGTGTTTACTTCTTGACAATCCTTTAAAAATTTGTGCAATTTCTTCATTTGAAGTGCAAATATAAGTGGAGTGGTGGCAGTGGCTCAAGCCTGATCTTAGCTACTTAGAAAGCTGAGATCTGAGGATTACAGTTTGAAGACAACCAGGGTAGACAAATACAAGATACTCTTATTTCCAGTTAGCCAGCAAAAAGACAGAGGTGAAGGCATGGCTCAAGTGGCAGAGCAACCGTCTTGGACAAACAAAGCCCTCAGTTAAAGCCCCAGTACCAGGGAAACAAAAATGCCAATATATTTTCAATGCTCCTCTATTTAACCCTTCTACAGTGACTGCTATTATTTCAGAGTGTAACTCAGTAGCACTGTGTTTCAGGCCTTTCAAAATATTATACACATTTACCTGATTTCCTTCATCTATTGATAGTCAATATATGCTCCAATGACACTTTCCACCATTTTTTGAATTTATTATACCTTATAATGTTGCAAAATGTGCTATCCTTTCTTTCAGGTGGTCTAATCCTTTTTTCCCTTTGCATTAAACTGTACTATTAGTTCATTTAAAAATGAGCTATTCATGTTAATTCATGATATGGCATGCTTTTATTCCTTCTTTGTGTGTACGTGTGTATGTGTATGTGATTGTGTGTTAGAGATTAAAAACAGGGCTTTACACATTCTAGGTAAACCAACTCCAATGGGCTATGCCTTATTCCACTTTTATTTATTATTATAATTTTTTTAATTTTAATTTTAATTTTTTGTGAACATACTGTACAGAGGGGTTACAATTACATGGGCAAGATAATGAGTACATTTCTTATCAAGCATTGCAGCCTCCTCCTTTGTTTACCCTTCACATCCCTTCCCAGTCTCCCCCCCACCCCCCACCCAATCCTCCTCCTCCCCCGGCCCCCTTCCCCCCCCCCCCCCCCCCCCCCCCGCACCAAAGTTGTAAAGTTCATTTTGGACATGACAACTTGTACTTCTCATTGTTGCGACAGGTCCACCTGTATCCTTAAACGACTTGTTTTTCCCCATCTCCTCCACAAATTATACCGACATCAAATGTAGTGAAAGCAGGGGTTATACTGTGGGGGAGGGACATACAAAGCAACAAAGAAATAATCTTATAAATGCGTTAGAAACAAATGCATGAAAGAAAAAAAAACATTAAAATACATATCTAAAGGTTCATTACATTATCTGACCTTTTCTGCTTGACTCATACATATACTAGATACTGCAAATAAGGGAAACCATGGGACCTATGTTTCTTTGGGCTTGGCTTACTTCACTTAATATAATTTTTTCCAATTCTTTCCATTTCCTAACAAATGGGGCAATGTCATTCTTTCTGATGGAGGCATAGAATTCCATTGTGTATATATACCACATTTTCTTGATCCATTCATCTACTGAGGGGCATCTGGGTTGGTTCCATATTTTAGTTATGGTAAATAATGCTGCAATAAACATAGTTGTGCTGGTAGCTTTAGTGTGGTCTTGTTTGTAAACATTTGGGTAAATGCCCAAAAGTGGGATTGTTGGGTCATAGGGGAGCTCTATGTGAAGTCTTTTGAGGAACCTCCATACTGCTTTCCAAAGTGGTTGAACAAGTTTACACTCCCACCACAATGAAGTAAGGTTCCCTTCTGTCCACATCCCCTCCAGCATCTTTATTATTATAATTTTATTGTACTTGTTGTTTTTATTATTTATGTATTCCATATTTATTTCTATGGAGCAAGGCTCCATGTCAGAATATCCTAGTTCTCATTCATATGGGGTCTTTCTCTCCATTCTGGGAACAAGGGTTAGAGCTCTACCCTTTTTGCAGGTACAGAAGCCATAGCAGCTGATTTGGCTGAAAACGGTGATGAATGATATGGGTCTCTCCGAGCACACCCAGTTTCTGTCCCTGGCTATTGTGGTGATGGTGGTAATGGTACATTTTGGAGCCTTGGCTAATCTGGGTTCCGGAGTAATTAGAAGAGGTTTCCTGCCAACCCATAATAGCATTAGTGACTGAAAGTCTTTGTACTGTGTGCTCTTTGTCTATCTCTGGCTAACAACAATAACAAAAACAGCCTGTAATGCAATAATTTCAAACAGTAAGCATGTTTCATTTCCCATGGATTTGTGGGTTTCCTGAGAAGAGGTCCTGGTCTCACCTAGGCTTGCTCTGGCTGCGCAGATGCTTCATCTCTCCTGTGTACCACTGTTCCCTCACATCATTCTACATGACCTCCTTCCTTCACAGGGAGTCATTCTCTAGAAACTTTCTCCATAGCTTCACATAGCATGGTACCTGAACTTTAAAAGAGAATAATCATTATTTCCCCTGACATGTCATTGTGTCAATGCTACTCAGAAGACAAATCTAGATTTAATAGATCTTTCCATCTCTTACAGGAAGACTCATTACTGACCTACAGGGAGAGAAAGAATTCATACTGGCTGTCTTCTGAGATTCTTGCTTAGGGTAAGCCCCTGAATCATGGGATCATTTGTTATTAAACCAGACTCTAGCCTGCCCTGACTAATATATTTTCATGTTTGTGCTGGTCTTAGGGAATAATTTATACTATTTATATATATATCTGCACTTTTACCCCACCTCCAAATGAGTAGATGATAGCAATAAAATTAAGGCTTATTCAGTAAATGAAGGCTTTACCTATGCCAACACGGGAAATATAGCTTGAGTAGAAGAAATGATAGGATAAAGGTGAACATACAATGTCTGAGTAGTGCAGTATAATAGTAACAATATGCATAATGCCTATTTACTGATACATTGCTTTTATCTAAAAGAGTTTTATATGCTATCTAATCTTTGATCCCTTTGGACTTTATATAAGATATAAAAATTGGATATTATTAAAATAATTTCTCAAATCAAATATTTGTGACACAGAAGGTGGAAAAAATATTTAATATCAAATAACTAGAGACTTGAAGTTATTAGTCCTGTGGCTTAGAATGTAGACTTCTATTCATGTGTGTCTCTATTATTATATTGGAATTTGGAGGAATGTTTTAAAGTGAAAAATAAAAGAAGTGAGATGAATGTGTAAAGAGAGTGGAGGTCAAGGAAAAATTTTAAAGAGAATAAATACATTCAGAGAAAGACGGCTCTTTGTTGTTAAGAAAAATGAGGATAGGTAATAGATATGAGAGGTAATTTAATTAGTTGAAATAAATAAGTATATCTAAGAGAAGTTTACAAAAAAAAGCACTCAGATATGGGTGTGTGTACAAAAGGCAAGTGACAAAGATCATGGATATTCTTTGCTAAAATAAACATGTATAAAAGAGCAGTAGGTACATGTTTATGTGCACGTGGAAATAATTCATGCTCACACAATAAATATTTCATCAGAAAGCTAGAATTACTTTCTCTTTCTTAGAAACATTTCCCCTCTTACTCTTCTTTCATATTTCTTTAAAATTTTCTGGTATTCAGGACATTGTGCTCTCAATCCTACTTTCTTGCTCATAGCTGGTGTTCTACCACTTGAACCATACTTCCAACTCAGATTTTAGATGGTTAATTGCAAATCAAATCTCAGTAACTTTTCTGCCTAGACTGTCCTTGAACCATGATCCTTCAGGATCAGCTTTTTTTTTTTTTTTTTTGGTTGGTTGTGAGGCTTGAACTCTGGGCTTGGGTGCTATCCCTGTGCTCTTCAGCTCAAGGCGAGCGCTCTACCACTTGAGCCACAGCGCCACTTCCGGTTTTCCAGTGGTTTATTGGAGATAAGAGTCACATGGACTTTCCTGCCCAGGCTGGCTTTGAACCAGGATCCTCAGATCTCAGCCCCCTCAGTAGCTAGAAATACAGGCGTGAGCCACCAGCGTCCAGCCAGGATCAGCTTTCTATGTAGCTAAGATTGCAGGTGTGAACCACTGTGGCTTTTTGCCTTCTCTTACAGACATTTGCCCTCCAGAGCACCATTTTCATGTGCTTCAGACATTGGTATAAATAAATGTCAATTAGATCAGGCTGCAGCACAATTTGATCATCTTTTCCTGCCTTCCTCATCTTGCCAAGTCTTTGAAAGTAGTAGTGCAGAGGATTTGGGACACAAAGAAGGGAAGGTTTTGGGGGGAACACATGATAGCTTCCTTGACTCATGCTGGATTCAGACCCTTTTTGTTATATCGGCTTTCCCAACCCACCCATAAACCAGACACACCAACACATCCATAGGTTGCTCTCAAGTCAGCTAAAAACTATTGCCTGTTTTTCCACAACACCAAGTCTGGGGCTTAGCCTGATAGGGTGGCTCACAAAGCCTGTAATCCTAGATATTTGAGAGGTGGAAACTGAGACCCGCGTCAGGCCAGTTCTGGCTAATCAATTCACACGACTTCCTCTCAATAGAAATAGACAAGCATAGGAGCAGACACCAGTCATCCCAGCTGCAGTGGGAAGCATATAGGAGGATTGCTGCCCAATCCTGCCCAAATAGCAAAAAAATAAGCAGCGCAGAAATAGAGCTTGGCAGTGTGGCTCAGTAGTAGAATACATCCCTACCTAGCAGGACCTGATTTCAAACACTAATATTACATTTTTTAAACAATGAAAAAAAGACCAGGGTTTGAATTACCTGCCATTAGTCTGCATTTATTCTGGGCATGAACATGTACTCCTTGTATATTGAATATCATTATTTGCAGAGCATTGCACTCTCAAAAGAAAACTGTTACAATGAACTAAGACAGGAGTTCTCAGACCTACCTCTCTGTAAGAGGGGTTTTCATTGGTCTCAATACTCCTTTAGAGTCTTCAAAATGCCGAGTTTTCATAAAGCTTTTATGCACCTGGGTAATATATATTAGAAATTATAACTAGTATGTTAAAATACTGATAATTCATTTTAATAATGGTTCCACTGGGAATTAACATAAGGAATGCTTCTTTTTAATAAGTATATGGTTTTTTTTTTGTTTTTTGGGGGAGGGGGTCCAGGCATGGGCCTGAACTCTGGGCCTGGGCACTGTCCCTCAGCTCTTCTGCTCAAGGCTAGCACTCTACCACTTGAGCCACAGTGCCACTTCTGGCTTTTTTTTCTGCTTATGTGTTGCTGAGGAATCGAACCCAGGGCCTCATGCATGCAAGGCAAGTGCTCTACCACTGAGCCACCTTCCCAGCCCCAAGTATATGTTTTAAAACAAAACTAATCAGCAAAGCAAAATACTATTGTTTTGCATTCAGACAAATATATTTAAAAATCTTCCTTAAAGATAGCTGTGTCTCACAAGTGCTTCTGTAACTCTGTTGTGATATATAAGGTTTGTTTGAATACTATGAAGAAAATTCAGCTTCACACTGATATTAAGTTGGTGCCTGAGGACCTTTTAAATCATTGCCAGACATTCTCAGTAGTTTTTGAATTCTCCTTTGAAAAAAATAGTTTTTGTGTGTGTGAGACATCGAGTGTTTTATAGATTACTCAGAAGGTGTCATTAAAACTCATGAAACAATGACCAAACCATATCTGATTGTGTGTCTTGAAGTTTTGAGTTTTGATGTAGTCAGCATTTTTAGTTAGGAGAGATTACTAGAAACTGAAAAAATTAAATTCAGAATGAATGAGCTGGAGGTCAAGAGATTGTGTAGTACTTGGAGTTTGGGACTTCCTGTCTGGGGAAAACATGATATCCTTCCATGCTACAGAGAGGAAGGAAATGCTTTGCTTTGGAGAACTGAGCTAAGGATACAGAAGGATGCAGAAGACAAAGAGCAGACTGGGTGGTAGAAAGAAACAGTAGAGAAGAAAGAGGAGTAAAGGAGGTATTGGTCAATATTATTCTGTGGGATAAAATACATTTACAAGATGAAATACAGTTTAAATAGATTCAGGGATCGCAGGTTGAAGAGAAATCTGACATACTGGTTATACTCATGTGAGGAACAGGATATTCAGTGGGTGGCTTGTCATTAGCTAAGTTTTGTTATAAGTAGGATGCTGATGGTTCATGTCTTTAATGCTAGCTTCTCAGGAGGCTGAGATCTGAGGGTTGTAGTTTGAAGCCAGCCAGGGCACAAAAATCCTTGAGACCCTTAATATTCTTATCTCAAATTAACCAGCAAAAGGCTGAAGTGGACTTTTGGCCCAAGTGGTGGAGCAGTAGCCTTGTGGAAAAATAAAAATGAAAGCACAATGACCTGAACTCAATCCCTCCCCAGTACCAGCACCCCCCCCCCAACCCCAAAATAAACCAGAAAAGCCTTCCTTTGAAACTTTTTCTTTTGGTCAGTCATGGGTCTTGAACTCTGGGCCTGGGCACTATCCCTCAGCTCTTTAGCTCGAGGTGAGTGCTCTACCACTTAAGCCACAGTGCCACTTCCAGCTTTTTGGTGATTAATTGGAGATAAGAGTCTCACAGACTTTCCTGCCCAGGATGGCTTTGAACCACGATCCTCAGATCTCAGCCTCCTGAGTAGCTAGGATTATAGGTGTGAAACACCAGCACCCCCCAAGCCTTCCTTTTATAGTATCATTTCTTTTTATTCATCCAGTAGCTCTGAGAAGTTGATCAAACAGATGTTATTATTTGTTGTAAGCAAAGGAGAGAAATAGGGCAGAGAATTAAACCTTTATAAAAAGTGATGTATTTCTTCTCTTAATTCTTCAAGAATAATACAGCTACTACAAATTTTGGAAGAGGTTAATTCATTAAAAATGACTTAATGGCTTTGGTGCATTCGATCTTCTTGTTTCTGACCTTTATGTTAAGAAAAGGCTGGACTGGAGAAATGGATGACAACAGATAAGGTTCATTACCTGCACTTACCCATGCTATAACAGTAACACAGCTATGTGGTAAACACCAAGATTCCAGGCCTACCAGCACTTCTAAATCCCATTCCTGAGTACACATGATCTCAATCTGCCATTATTTCTAGATGATAATGCCAGACTTCCTCTTTCATTTTCTATGTTTTCAAAATTTTATAGTCAAACCATTCTCCCTGAGCCTAAGAGTTAGAGATCATCTATCTGATGACCTTCATGCTGAAAATTAAGGGGAACTGACAGAAGCCAAGAAAGATTCTAGTGAACTCCAAGATTTAAAGGATCTACAAGGGTCTTTCTACATTGAGGGAAAAGAGCCAGTAAGGAGTGCATAGTAAATATGAGATTCTGAGTTGGGATTAGCAAAATCAATAATAAAGGGATATAGATTACACTTTGGAAAAGTATATAAATCAGAACAGTGTACAAAAATGGGTTAAAAGCATAGATTTTTAATTTAATATTTATTGCATAAATATTGGCTATTAATATGGGTTATAATGTTGGGGCCGGGGAAATAAGGGTGACATGATGGAATAAGGGAATGGATCACTGATGCACTACGAGTACGTTTTTGCAATATCGATGGCTAATGAACTAGTATGATATTCACTGCTGCTCTGAAACAAATTCAGTAGGGTTTATGGAAGCCCGACTTTGTGTTGATGGATCAGGTGATCTGGGAATGATTTATTGAGGGTTAAAATGTTTGCTGAGGTGATCATGGGTGATGTGATTTCCTAGCAAAGCACCTTCACAGAACTGGTTTTTATGTGAGACACCAGCACCGGAGGAAGCAATCTTGCTATGGGATAAGGGAAAGTTCAGCTGGACACTTAAACATTGACATATGAAGAATGAGAGTCTCAGGAGGAGAGGGAAGTAGAACCAGAACAGAGTGGTGTCAGAAAATTAGCCTTGGGACTTAGAGTATGGGGGAAGTGATGTTTATGAATGTGGATCAATGAACAAAGAGATGTCATTGAATTGGACATTTACGATAAATGGTTGTGGCTCATACCTCTAATCCCAGGTACTCAGGTGGCTAAAGTCTGAGCATCATACTTTGAACCCAGTTTGGGGAGGAAAGTCTATGAGACTCTTATCTCTAGTAAACTACCTCAAAGTAAAGCCAGAACATGCAAAAGAAACAAAAAAATCACATAGTACATTATAAATATATTAAAGATAATAACAAGAAAGATAAAACCAATTGTGTCCCTATCTTGGGGTTCATTTTGCTTAGCATCATCTTATATGGTCATATGTACATAGCTTTTGATCTTTTCCATGGCATAACCCCTGTTTTCACTGTGTTTGATTCTGGTGTCCTGCATCTTGTATATACATTTTTCTAATTTAGGGAGGGGAAGGGAAATAACAAAATGCTGATATAAGGATACAGGTTGACCCACTGTAACAATGAAAATGTACAAGACACTATGTTGAAAATGAACTTTACAACTTTGGAAGCGGGGAGGGAAAAATTGGGGAGGTGGGGACAGAAAGGATGGTAGGGGAAAAACAAAGGAGGAGGTAACAATGCTTGATAGGAAATGTACTCATTACCATACTCATGTAACTGTAACCCCTCTGTACAGTATTTTTTACAATTATATATATATATATATATATATACATATATATATATATATATATATAGAGAGAGAGAGAGAGAGAGAGAGAGAGATAAGCCAGAAATGGAGCTGTTGTGGCTTAAGTGGAAGAATCTAGCCTTGAGCAAAAGAAGCTCAGGGAGATTTCCTAGGCCAGGAATTTTTTTTTTTTTGGGGGGGGTCTGGTCATGGGGCCTGAACTCTGGGCCTGGGTGCTGTCCCTCAGCTCTTCAGCTCAAGGCTAGGTTCTACCACTTGAGCCACAGCGCCACTTCTGGCTTTTTTCTTTTTGCTTATGTGGTGCTGAGGAATGGAACCCAGGGCCTCAGGCATGCAAGGCAAGCGCTCTACCACTGAGACACCTTCCCAGCCCCCCAGGCGAGGAATTTAAACCCAGGACTGGCATAAAAAGATAATTGCAAACTACATCAGGATATTAGAATAAGAATAAACAAGTTAGACTGACAAGCAGGAAGTCAACTTTGTAAATAAAGTTTCAACTCCCTGTAGTCTACAGCAGCTGTGAACTGCAGCTGAAGAAATGACACCTTACAACTTAATATTTCTTCAGAAACCTAGGTTCAAGGATAAAAGGATTACCTAGAAGGAAGTAAAAGGATCCCTAACAACCTAGGAATGGCAGGTATAAGGATTAGCTACATACTTTTAGCTAAGTAGAACATCTCAGACACAACATTTTCAGCCTGGTTTGGATGGGTACGGTAATAGCTCACCAATGATAGGAAAGTTGCTGTACTATCATGTTGGTGGAATTTACTAGGAATAATCCTTCTGGGACTTTCTAGGAATTCATCCATTAGTATATTGTGGGAAGGATTTACAAGGATGTGTCTCACTCGGCTACGAAATCACTCAATGTGGGTACTAGTAATAAGTACTGGTAGAAAACTTCAAATACCAGAGAAGCTTCCTTGCAGGATCTTGGCATTGCAGCAGCCACCCAGCCTACAGGAACATGATAATGAGGAATTCCTGGCTATGATTGGAACCAGGCCTCTTGGACTCTTGAAACCATGTGACCAGCTGATACAGGATTCAGGAACCTACCAAGTCAATACACAGAAACCAGTAAACAGAATAATTTCTTACACAATGTCTCTTCGGTGCCTTTTACTCATAAAGGTCTACACCAAAAGAAAAGTGTTTGAAAGGCCCAGATCCATTTTCACATAACAGGCGAAAAGATGAATCTGCCTGAAAGACAATAAATGAATGATAGCTGCAGATAAACTGAAGTCATGTCAGCAAGGGATGTAATAGCTTGACTTTCATTTTGAGGGTAGGAAATTTTTTAAAGTTTAGTTGTTGATTACATGGGAAACACATATTTAATAACTATAGGTTTAACTCTTTATGTTCTCAGTAAAATTGTCTAGAAAATGTTTCAATTAAAAAATTCCACTTCAACAATAAATTCTGATTTAATATGAACCCAAGCCAGGCACCGGTAGCTCACGACTGTAATCCTAACTACTCAGGAGGCTAAGATCTGAGGATTATGGTTCAAAGCCAGCCCAGGCAGCAAGTCTGTGAGACTTTTATCTTCAATTAACCAACAGAAACCAGAAGTGGTGCTGTGGCTCAAGTGATAGAGCACTCCTTTTGAGCTGGAGAGCTGAGGGACAGCTCTTAGGCCCAGAGTTCAAGCCTCATGACCAAAAAAAAACAAAAAAAGGATGAACCCAGACATCACTATGCTTGTGTAGTCAGTACTATCCGCCCTTTGGTGTTTCCTTCCTCCCTCCCTCTCTCCAGCCTTCCTTCCCTCCCTTCCCTTTCCTTCCTTCCTTCCATCCTCCAGCTTTCTTTTCCTCTCTTTCTTCCTTCTTTCCATCCTTCCTTCTATCCTTCCCTTCTTTCCATTTATCATTCTTTCTTTGATTTGAAACATCATTGCACTTCATAGCCCAAACTGGTGAGTACTCACAGTCCTCTGCTTGTCTACCAAGTGCTGGAATTATGCATGTGTGCATCACCAGTTCCAGCTTTTCAGACACCAGTTTTTGTTATTAGATAGACATTACTTTATGTCCTTTCATATCTCCCCTTTAGGCTCATGTGAACTTAGAAAAAAACTATGCGCAGATTTCAACTTTTTGTTGTAACCTACTGGTAACTCCCCTACTGACAACTATACTGTGAGTTTGCACTATGTGGGGTAGTACAGCTTCACCACATGAGTCAGAGTTGGCAAATCCTTCCTAAGGAATTGGACAGTAAGTGTGATGCCTATATGTGGCAATGCTTTTTTGAGTCAAAGTGGATGGTATAAATATCTTAAAAGAGTAATATTTTTTGAGTAGCCAGAATGAAAAAAAAAAGCTTTCTTCAGTCTTGCTTGAGCCAAAGGTTATACTATATATGAAACAGAACAGTTAGAAAGTTGTGTCCCACGGCGTCTTAGACTACTCCTTACCCCTGGAGTAAATGCTCTGCTGTAAAGTAAGATTGGAAATGTGCTGGTGTCTGTCAGGATCTCCATCCTTTGAAGACTTACAGAGCTAGCTCATTAGCAAGTTAGAAACTCAGAAGTCACTGGGTTAAAGAAGCTTATTGAACTTCAACCCTCTGTTTCGCATATTTAATTGGAAATACTGCCCTCCCCACAATTAGCATGCTTTAGAACTTGTGTTCTTCAGGAAACAGTTTAGAGATGTAGGTGTTTCATACTTTTCAAAGGTTACACCCTGCACTTTTTCATAAAAAACAGAAAAAAATATCTCTGCTACCAATAACTTGATTAAAGACTAAAGACAGTCTGTTGTGCAGTTATGGACCTGGTAAGGCTAGGTTGTAAATATTTCAAAGTTACTAATACCAATATTGTTATATTGTACTCCTTCTAAGTTTGGTAGAAGCACTAATTTTCTCTAAGAAAGATTGTAGTCTTTTCAAGGTAGGTCTTCTCTCATCAGAAGGTCATACTTGGCCAAAAGACTTTTTCTCCCCTATTCACAAAAAGTGATACATTTTTGCCTGTGATAAGCCATTTATACAAAGACAAGTTTTAAAGAAGGTCAGCCAAAAGAAAAAGAAAAATGAAAAAATGTGGCACTAAAAAATACTTTTCACCACATTAAA
The DNA here is from genome assembly GCF_019054845.1 of Dipodomys spectabilis. Classification (NCBI taxonomy): domain Eukaryota; kingdom Metazoa; phylum Chordata; class Mammalia; order Rodentia; family Heteromyidae; genus Dipodomys; species Dipodomys spectabilis. The sequence goes on along the minus strand of NW_024870864.1, from coordinate 8,315,423 downwards.
AAAAAAAGTTGGTAAGAGCTATAGCTACAGGTAAATTAGAAAGAGAACACTGATTTTTACCAGGGTAGAAATGGCCTTAAAATGATACAATGGATTCACATACACAACTCTTTTGCACTTAGATTATGTGAAAGCTCATCCTTGCATATTTAGCAGCTGAGCTCTGATAAAAATACTTGTAGTAAATAGAAGATGTGAAAAGAGAAAGAAATTAAGTTTTCAGCTATGTAGGAGTCTAGAAAAAGCACAATGTTAGATATTGATATTAATACAAAGTATTAAGTTTTGATTAAAATTTAGGAAATATGTGAAGGACATTTCTATTAGGATTTACAATGACATATAATTCAGTACTCTGGGCTGCCCTGGATAGGGAGAGCAGCCTGAGCCTGGCTAGTGCAGGTATCTGTGGTAAAGTGATACAGAGACAACCTTAAGAACAACTCTGGATTCATGTGAGAAGAAGGGATTGCATAGCAATGCTAGAGAACTGAGGTACTACTAAGCAGCCAGATTTCCAAGTTCCACGTTATTCTGGCTAATTTTAAATAGCCAGAGTTAGACAAAAAAGACCAAATACAAGCTGGGCACCAGAGGCTCATCCTGTAATCCTAACTACTCAGGAGGCTGAAATCTGAGAAATGCAGTTCAAGTCCAGCCTGGGCAGGAAAGTCATGAAACTCTTATTTTCAATAAGCTATCAAAAAAGCCAGAAGTGGTACTATGGTTGAAGTGGTAGAGAACTAGCCTTGAGCAAAAGACAGTCAGGGATGCTGCTTAGATCCTGAAATCACACACACACACACACACACACACACACACACACACACACAAACACACACACACACACACACACACACACACACACACGGAATACAGGCTAATGATGAAGGGAAAAAATCCACCAAACCAATGAATGAGAGATAGCTCAGCAGGAGGCACTGGCCTGCTGGGTAGGAGGCAAAGATTCAGTCCCAGTCATGGAAGGAAATAAGAAAATACCCTACATTATTATGAAGTGCTTAAGCATAACTATTTTGTATTCAAATAGACCCAAGTATAAGTTCCAGTTATACCACATTACTAGTTGTAATATATTTAGCATTTTACTTCATCTTTGCCTTATTTTGTACAGCCATGTAATAGAAATACTAACAGCATCTGTCTCCCAAGTTGTTGAACTAGATTTAAAGTTCATAAGACATTATTTGGCATGTCTAGAGAGTTGCATTGTCACTGTTGCACTGGTTAACCCTCTGTCCTTTGTCTCCCCATTTTGTTAATCCGTTTCATTCCCCAATAAGTAAAACAAATAAAACAGAGGAATATTGAAATAAAAAACAGTGACAATAAAGGGTAAGCCCAAGGAAAAATTTAAAAAAAGAAAAAAGTGAATGAAGTACACTAAGAAACAATAAAAATCAAAACCATCTTGTTTCCATATTGTGTAGTTCATTTTGATTATCATCAGTCATATGTATATAGCAATTGAGCTATTGTGATCCTCTGCTAGAACTACCCTAGACATATACTAATTATTAAAAATGAAGACAACCAGGCAGCCTATGTTTCTTTTGATCTGGCTTACTTCACTCAATATTATTTGTTAAAATCTTTTCATTTCCTTACAAATAGGGCGATGTCATTCTTTCTGATGAAAGAATACAATTCCATTGTGTATGTATACCGCATTTTCTTGATCATTTCATCCACTGAGGGGCATCAAGGTTGATTCCATATCTTAGCCATGGTAAATGATGCTGCAGTGAGCATAGTTGTTCTGGTAGCTTTAGTATGGTCTTACTTGTGGTCATTTGGGTAAATGCCCATGAGTGGGATTGCTGTATCACAGGAGAACTCTACATTTAGACATTTGAAGAATCTCCATACGGCTTTTCAGAGTGGTTGAACAAGTTTACATTCCCACCAACAGTATAGTAGTGTTTCCTTTTGGCCACATCCTTGCCAGCATCTGTTGATATTAGTTTTCTTGAAAATGACCATACTAACTGGGGTGAGGTAGAATTTCACTGTAGTTTTGGTATGCATTTCTTTTGTTTTGTTTTGTTTTTGGGTCTGGTTGTGGGGCCTGAACTCTGGGCCTAGGTGCTGTCCCTCAGCTTTTCAGCTCAAGGCTAGCGCTCTACCACTTGAGCCACAGCACAACTTCCGGCTTTTTTCTTTTTGCTTATGTGGTGCTGAGAAATTGAACCCAGGACTTCATGCATGAAAGGCAAGCACTCTACCACTGAGCCACCTTCCCAGCCCCTGGTATGCATTTCTTTTAGGACAGAGATGTTGAACATCTCTACATGTGTCCATTGGACATTCTTTTTTTTCTTTTATTTTATTTGTGAACATACTGTACAGAGGGGTTACAATTACATGGGCAGGATAATGCATACATTTCTTACCAAGCATTGCAGCCTCCTCCTTTGTTTACCCTTCACATCCCTTCCCAGCCTCTCCCCTCCCCCCCCCCACAATCCCAATCCTTCTCTCCCCCCCTTACCCCCCCCACCACCCCGCACCAACGTTGTAAAGCTTGTTTTGGACATGACAACTTGTACTTCTCATTGTTGCAACAGGTCCACCTGTATCCTTAAACGACTTGTTTTTCCCCATTTCCTCCACAAGTTATACTGACATCAAATATAGTGAAAGCAGAGGTTATATTGTGGGGGAGGGACATACAAAGCAACAAAGAAATAATCTTATAAATGTGTTAGAAACACATGCATAAAAGAAAAAATCATTAAAATACATATCTAAGGGTTCATTTTCCTAACATCACATTATCTGACCTTTTCCACTTGACTCATACATATACTAGATATTGCAAATAAGGGAAACCATGGGACCTATGTTTCTTTGGGCCTAGCTTACTTCACTTAATACAATTTTTTCAAGTTTTTCCATTTCCTAACAAATGGGGCAATGTCATTCTTTCTGATGGAGGCATAGAATTCCATTGTGTATATATACCACATTTTCTTGATCCATCCATCTACTGAGGGGCATCTGGGCTGGTTCCATATCTTAGCTATGGTAAATAATGCTGCAATAAACATAGTTGTGCTGGTAGCTTTAGTGTGGTCTTGTTTGTAAACATTTGGGCAAATGCCCAAAAGTGGGATGGCTGGGTCATAGGGGAGTTCTATGTGAAGTCTTTTGAGGAACCTCCATACTGCTTTCCAAAGTGGTTGAACAAGTTTACATTCCCACCAACAATGAAGTAAGGTTCCCTTCTGTCCACATCCCCTCCAGCATCTGTTGTTGTTAGAGTTCTTGATTTTTGCCATTCTAACTGGAGTGAGGTGGTATCTCAATGTTGTTTTGATTTGCATTTCTTTTATGGCTAGGGATGTTGAGCATTTCTTCATGTGTCTATTGGCCATCCTTCTTTCTTCTTCAGAGAAGTTTCTCTTTAAGTCTTTCGCCCACTTATTTATTGGGCAGTTGTTTCTTTGAGGATTTGTTGTTGGGTGGTTTAATTTTTTGAGTTCCAAGTATATTTTAGATATGAGACCCTTGTCCGTTGTATGGCTAGTAAAGATCTTCTCCCAATCCGTGGGCTTTCTATTGATCTTGCTAGCTATGTCCTTTGCCATGCAGAAGCTCTGCAGCTTTATGCAATCCCATTTGTCCAACCTTTCTTTGATTTGTTGTGTTTCCGGGTCTCTATTCAGAAAATTTCGGCCTGAGCCAAGGAGACCTAGGGTTTCTCCTATTCCATCCTGTAATGTTTTCAGAGTGTCTGCTTTGACTCCAAGGTCTTTGATCCATTTGGAGTAGATTCTGGTGAGATTCTGGTGCAGGGTGATATATAAGGATCTAGCTTTAGTTTTCTACAAGTAGTTAACCAATTTTGCCAGCACCATTTACTGAAGAGGCTATCTTTGTTCCATTCTATTGTTTTAGCTCCCTTATCGAAGATTAGATGGCTATAGGTCTGTAGGTTCATTTCTGGGTTTTCAATTCTATTCCATTGGTCCTGAGGTCTGTTCTTATGCCAATACCACGCTGTTTTGATTACTATGGCTTTATAGTAGAGTTTGAAATTTGGTATTGATATTCCTCCAGCAGTGTTCTTTCCGTTGAGGAGCGTTTTTGCTATTCGGGGTCTTTTATTGTTCCATATGAATTTTTGGATTGCCTCTTCTATTTCCTTAAAGAATGAGGTTGGAATTTTGATAGGTATCGTGTTGAATTTGTAGATAGCCTTGGGAAGTATTGCCATTTTCACAATGTTAATCTTTCCAATCCAGGAGCATGGGAGGTTTTGCCATTTTTTAAGTTCTGTGTTGATTTCCTTTTTCAAGATTTTAAAGTTTTCATCCTAGAGGTCCTTCACTTCTTTAGTTAAGTTAATTCCTAGGTATTTTATTTTTTGTGGGGCTATTACAAATGGAGTTGCTTTCCTAATTTCAGCCACACTTTTCTCATTGTTGGCATACAGAAAAGCCATTGATTTTGGGGGGTTAATTTTATACCCTGCTACATTGCCAAAGTTTTGAATCAGCTTGAGTAATTTGGGAGTGGAGTGTATGGGATTCTTTAAATACAAGATCATGTCGTCTGTAAAGAAGGAGAGTTTTATTTCTTCTTTCCCTACTTGGATCCCCTTTATGTCTGCATCTTGTCTTATTGCTGTAGCTAGGCATTCTAATACTAGATTGAAGAGAAGTGGAGAGAGTGGACATCCTTGTCTTGTTCCTGAGTTAAGAGGAAATGGCTTTAGTTTTTCACCATTAAGTATAATGCTGGCTGTAGGTTTGTCATATACAGCTTTTATTGTATTGAGGAATGTTCCATGGATTCCTAATTTTTCCAAAACCTTCATCATATAGGGGTGTTGGATCTTGTCGAATGCTTTTTCTGCATCTATTGAGATAACCATGTGGTTCTTATTCTTGCTTCTGTTGATGTAATGAATAATATTAATTGATTTGCGTATATTGAACCAGCTTTGCATCCCTGAAATGAATCCTGTTTGATCATAGTGTATGATTTTTTAGATGAATTGTTGAAGTCGGTTGGTCTAAATTTTGTTGAGAAGTTTTGCATCAATGGTCATCAAAGAAATGGGTCTATAGTTCTCTTTCTTCAATGAGTCCCTGCGTGGTTTTGGGATGAGGGTTATGATGGCTTCATAGAATGTATTCGGTAGTGAACTTCCTCTTTCAATTTCATTGAAGAGTTGGAGGAGTATTGGTGTGAGCTCTGCTTTGAAGGCCTTGTAGAATTCCGCTGTAAAACCATCTGGTCCTGGACTTTTCTTAGCTGGGAGGTCTCTTATTGCTGTTTCTATTTCAATGCTTGACATGGGCCTGTTAAGCTGGTTTAACTCATCTTGGTTTAGTTTTGGCATGTCAATATTTGCTAGGAAAAGGTCCATTTCTGTCAAGTTCTCAAACTTATTAGCATAAAGTTTTGAGAAGTATTCCCTTATAATGTTTTGAATCTTGGTTGTTTCCGTGGTGATGTTTCCATTCTCATCTCTGAGTTTATTTATTTGGGTGTGTTCTCTTCTTTTTCTGATAAGATTTGCTAAGGGTCTGTCAATTTTGTTAAGTTTTTCGAAGAACCAACTCTTTGTTTTGTTGATTCTTTCTATAGTTTTTTTGGATTTTAATTCATTTAATTCTAATTTAATTTTAATTATTTCTTTCTGTCTACTGGATTGGGGTTTATCTTGCTGCTCTTTTTCAAGGAGGTTTAGATGTGTCATTAAATTGTTGGTTTCAGATCTCTCCAATTTGTTGATGTAAGAGCTCAGAGCTATAAACTTGCCTCTGAGTACTGCTTTTGCTGTGTCCCAGAGGAGCTGGTAATTTGTGTGTTCATTTTTGTTGAATAGCATGAACATTTGAATTTCCTTTCTAATCTCTTCCATGACCCACTCGAGATTCAGCAGTGTGTTGTTCAGCCTCCATGTGATACCAGACTTTCTTTGGTGGCTTTTGGTGTTGAGTTCTAATTTTATTCCCTTGTGGTCAGAGAGAATGCAAGGTATAACTTCAATGTTTCTGAATTTAGACAAGTTTGCTTTGTGGCCTAAAATGTGGTCTATTTTAGAAAATGTTCCATGTGCTGCTGAGAAAAACGTGTATTCTGATGCTGCTGGGTGAAATGTTTGGTAGATATCTGTTAAATCTAATTGATCTATGCAGCTGTTTAGATCTGCAGTTTCTCTGTTGAGTTTTTGCCGAGTTGATCTATCTAGTGGGGAGAGTGGTGTGTTAAAATCCCCAACAATTAATGTCTTTGGAGTTATATGGGATTTGAGGGAAAGTAGTGTTTCTTTGATAAATTTGGGTGCTCCATTGTTTGGCGAGTAGATATTTAGAATTGTAATATCCTCCTGAAAGAGAGATCCCTTAATTAGTATGTAGCGACCTTCTTTATCTCTTCTCACGAATTTTAATTTGAAGTCTATTTTATATGATATTAGGATTGCAACTCCCACCTGTTTATGGGGGCCGTTTGCTTGGTAGATTTTGTTCCAACCTTTAACATTGACTCCTGAAGGCAGCAGGTAGAAGGGTCTTGTTTTTTAATCCAACTAGACAGTCTATGTCGCTTAATTGGAAAGTTCAGTCCGTTAACATTAAGAGAAAGGAATGAGAGGTATTTGGGAGTTCCTGCCATGTTATCCACCTTCTTGAGGGTTGCGAAAACTGGGTTCTTCCTATGGTTCTTGGATTCTCAGTTTGGGTGCAGTTTCTTGACCTTTATTGTGGTCTTGTTGGTTTTCTATGTATAGGACATCTTTAAGAATCTTTTGTAGGGCTGGTTTGGTGGAGATATATTGTTTCAATTTTTCTTTGCTATGGAAGGTTTTTATTTGGCCTTCAGTTATGAAGGAGAGTTTAGCTGGGTACAGTATTCTTGGTTGATAGTTGTTTGTTTTTAAGGCATGGCATACATCATTCCAGGCTCTTCTTGCTTTGATTGTCTCTGCTGAGAAATCTGAGGTGATTCTAATTGGTTTTCCTTTATAGGTGATCAATCTTTTTTCCTTGACAGCTTTAAGGATCTTTTCCTTGGTCTGAGTTGATCCTGTGTGGATTATAATGTGAAGGTGGGATGTCCTATTCTGGTCTGGTCTATTTGGAGTTCTAAAAGCTTCTTGTATTTGAATAGGCCTATCTTTTTGCATGTTTGGGAAGTTCTCTGCTAGGATCCTGTTAAACAATTTTCCTAGGCCATTAACTTCGGTTTCTATGTGCTACTCTACACCCATTATCCTTAGATTAGGCCTTCTGATGGTGTCTTCCAAGTGTTGGATAGATCTATCATATTTCTTGGACTTGTCTTGGATGGTTGTATGTTCTTTCTCTATAATCCCTAGGCTGTCTTCAATCCCTGAGATTCGATCTTCTGCATGGTCTAACCTGCTGTCAAGACTTTCTACTTTGTTTTTTATCTCTTTTCCTTCTAATTGGTCAGCTTTGATGGCTTCAAATTCTTTGTTGAAGCTTTGTTTTAGATCTTGTACGAACTTCTTTACTTCCTTAATTTGATGTTCAGTGTTTATTCTCAGATCACTTATTTGATTGGCTATGGTTTCCTTGGACTTTTGGGTTCCATTCAGCATTCCCTTTGTGGTCTCCCTGACTTCCTTCAGCTCTTTGTTAATGGATTCCATGAATGCCTTTAGTGATCTTTGTGTATTCTCTTCCTGTTCTCTCAATTCCTGTATTACTCTTTGATTAGCTTCCTCCCATTCGTGGGATTCTTGTAGTTCTCTTTGATTGTTCTCAGCCTGCTCATGCCATTCCTGCCTTTCTCTTTGAGTATTCTCAAGCTGCTCATGCAAATCCTGTATCAGCTTTTGAGTAGCTTCCTCACGCTTATGATATTCCTGTATAAACTTTTGGATTGCCTCCTCTCTCTCCCTATCATGCTCATACAGAGTCCTTTGTATGCTTTCAATCTTTTGATTTATCATGTTTTCCAGCAGTGTTTGTAGAGCTATTTGGGAATTCTCCTCTGGATTATTCATTATCTGTTCTGTCCCCTGATTATCGAGATTGAGAATTGAGATACCCGGATTTGCCATTTTTATTGTGTTTTTCCGGCTTACTCTGCCCATTTGAGATGAAAATAGCACCAGTTTTGTGCTAGAACACTATCTTAAGGCAAGCATCAACCCAAGTCTGAATTTGCACAGTCAATAGTCTACAGATACAATCTAGTTCAACAGATACATCTATTCAACATCAAACAACTATACGTTGATGGGCTACGAACCACAAAGAAGAATTTGGAAGACCAGAAATTATTAGGGTTAGGGAGAGATGTGGGTAAAAAATATAGGGATAGATTGATGTGGGGAGGCTCAGGGAGAGTTAACTAAGTCCTAATCTCAAAGCAGGAAATAGGTTGGGTAGGATGAAAAGAGAGAGAGAGAGAGAAAAAGAAAGGGAACGGGAAAAGAAAAGAGACCAGAAAAAATAGAAAGGTCAAAATTAATAAAATTATGTAGAATCGATAACAATCTATTTAGATAAGAACAAGAATTTTTTGAGAGAAGGGGAGGGATATAAAGGAGATGTGAAAAACTTACAAATAAAAATGCTTAAAATATTATATAGGTATAAAGAGGTAGTACTGCTATTAAGGAATTTAAGTCTTAGAGGTTTTGACTTGAGGAATAAATTTGTGGATTAAGTGTGTACACAATGGGGGATAGCATCTAATAGTCAACTACGGTTTATCTGAGGATGTGCAGGAGAAGAATTAAGTCACATAAAGTAGAACGAAAGAGCGGAGAAGGTGAAAAGGATAAGAAAGGAAGAAGAAAAAGATGAGAAGTTCAATAGAGCTAAACAAAAAACAAAAAGATAATTAAAAAAAAAAAAGAGAAAGAAGACCAAAAAAGAAAGAAAAACGCACACTCACATATCCCTAAAATAAAAATTATAAGAGGAAAAAAAAATTTTCTGGAAAACTTTTTTTTTCAAAAAAGGCAAAGATTAAAGATTAAAAAAAGTTTTAGAAAAGAAAAAAAAAATTTTATATAACGTACCAAAAATAAAAACTAAAAAAAAAAAAAAAAAGAAGATGAAGAAGAAGAAGTGAAAAAAAAAAAACTTCTTTAATTTTTTTGGGATGAGTGGGAAAAATCCTGTATCTCCCTTGTGTCCATAACCAGCCTCTTGTTGGAGTCTCTGTTCTGCCTGTGGTTTTGTGGCTTGGTTGGTTTCTTAAGTCAGTTTGTTCGAACAGGCAGTAAAATGCTCTGCTTTACCCAGGATTCGGCGATCCTCTTCCCAGGCTAGTTCATTGGGAGGCAGATCTGCTTTGAGTATCACAAAAGAGGGGGATGCAGTGATGAGGCTAGGTTCTGGTAGCTTTTCTGGGGCTAGTTTGTGAAAACCTCACAGAACCCAGCCTGGAGCCATTCTCAGGGTTTCTGTTTACTGATTTTCAATTGATTGTCGAGGCTGCTAGAGGGAAGGGCAGCCTCTGGTTCTGATTACCCAGTGAAGAAACCCACTCCTAGGGTTGGCGCCCAAGCTGGGTGACTTTTCCCTGGGTGGAGCTGAGTCTGGCAGGTCACGCCGCCGTTAAGTTCTTGTGACCTGCTAAATGACTCGTTTTATTCCAAGGCCTGAGCTGGAACTAGCAGCTCCTCAGAGCTTTGATGGTATCCAAGATGGAGATCACCCGTGCTGGGGGGGGAGGGGTGGCCTTCCCTCCTCTGCTCCCTGAGAAGGAGTGAGGACGTCAGGCTTCTACTCACACGGAGTCTTAGTTCCTGGGTCCTCTCTGGTCTGCGAACTGCAGGATGAAAATGTCTGCTCCTTGTCGGTTTTTGCTGGTGTTGAGTAGAATCTGCTCGCCTGCTGCATCTGGCTCCTTCGTCCCGGACTCTCTGTTGCTCAGGTATGGCGCCTGCGCTCGCCTGCCGCCGCCACAGCTGCCGCCGCTGCCGCCGCCACCACCGCCGCCGCCGCGGCTGCTGGCAAGAGCTGAGAAGTGTCTCCTTGCCTGGGTTTCCTTCTCTGGCCTAACTTTCTGTCCTGTGATGGCACACTTGGTGTAATTCTCTGGCTTAGGACTGTTCACTGGAACTCTAAAACTGCTTTCTATGCGAGAGCTTACTTAGACTCCAGCTTCTCCTCCGCCATCTTCCCAGACTCTCTCTCCATTGGGCATTCTTATTTCCTCTTTGGAGAATTTTCTCTTGAAGTCCTTAGCCTTGAGGTGGTTGTTTATTGAGGATTTGTTTTCAGGAGATTTAATTTTTTGAGCTCTAAGTATATTTCAGATATGAGGCCCTTGTCTGTTGTATAAATAGTGGAGATCTTCTCCAATCTGTAGGCTTTCTGTTTATTGTGATTGCTATCCTTTTTGCCATGCAGAAGTTCTGCAGTTTAATGAAATCTCATTTATCCTACCTTTCTTTGATTTGTGGTCTTTCTGGGTCTGTATTGAGAAAGATTCAACCTGAGCCAAGAAGCCCTGGTGTTTCACCTATTCCATCTTAGATTAGAAGTCTTTGATACATTTGGACTCGATTCTGGTGCAGAGTGATATATAAAGATCCAACTTCAATTTTTGTACTTGTGTAAAGCCAATTATGCCAGCACTACTCGAACAGGCTGTCTTTCTTCCATCCTATTTTTTGGTTCCCTTATCAAAGATTAGATGGCCATGGAGATGTAGGTACATTTCTAGGTCTCAGTTTAATTTTATTGGTCCTCACATTTCTTTATGTGCCAATATCAATTGTTTATTAACTATGGCTTTAAAATAGATTTTGAAGTTTGGTATGGTATTCCTCTAGTACTATTCTTCCTGCGAAGGGTTGTCTTTTTGCAGTTTGGGGTCTTCTACAATTCATTATGAATTTTTGAATTGCTTCTTCTATTTCATTAAAGAATGTGGTTGGGACATTGATGTTGGGACATTGCATAGATTTAGTTGATATTGCTATTTTCCCAATCCAGGAGCATAAGTGGTTTTTGCATTTCCTGAGTTCTGCTTTAATTTCTTTTTCCAGGTTTTTAAAGTTTTCATCATAGAGGTCCTTCACTCCTTTGGTTAATTCCTAGGTTTTGTTTTTGGTTTTTTTTTGGGTGGGTTTTCTTGAGGCTATTACAAAAGGAGTTTCCTGATTTCAGCCTCACTCTTCTCATTGTTGGTATAAAGAAAAGCTATTGATTTTTTTGTGCATTAATTTTATACTCTGCTACTTTGCCAAAGTTTTTGAGCAGATCAAATAACTTGGGGTTATGAGGTTCTTTTAATACAGAATCATATCATCTGCAAAGAGGGAGAGTTTTAATCTTTTTTCCCTATTTGGATTCTTCTTATGTTTGTCTCTTGCCTTGTTCATCTGGCTAGGAATTCCAATAACATATGGAATAGTAGTTGAAAGAGTACACATCCTTGTCTCATTACTGATTTAAGAGGAAATGTCCTTAACTCTTCATCATTAAGTATAATGCTAACTGTAGGTATGTCATATGCAGCCTTTGTTATATTGAGGAATGTTCCAAGGATTCCTAGTTTCTATAGCATTTTTATCATAAAATGGGGGTTGGGTCTTTCCAAATGCTTTTTCTGTAACTATTGAGGTGATCATATGGTTCTTGTCCTTGTTCCTATTGATGTCTTGAATTACATTAATTGACTTACGTGTATTCAATCAGCTTTGCATCACTGGAATGAATCCCAAATGCTCATAGTGTATGAGTTTTTTGATTAGTTGTTGAAGTTGTTTGGCCAGAATTTGCAACCATGTTCATTAAAGTAATGGGATTATAATTCTTTCTTTGATGACTACCTCTCTAGTTTTGGGATGAGGGTTATGCTGGCATCATACAATGAGTTTGGTAGTGATTTCTCACTTTGAATTTCATTGAAGAGTTTGAGGCATATTTGAGTGAGTTCTCCTTTGAAAGTCTTATAGAATTTAGCTGTAAATCCATTTGGTTCTGGGCTTTTCTTGGATGAGGTCTTTTATTGCCATTTCCATTTCATTATTTAATACAGGACTATTTAGTTGGTTTATATATTCTTGGTTTAGTTTGGATACATCAATAGTAGGTAGAAATGCTTGCTTTCTTCTAGATTCTCGAATTTACTAGCATAAAGTTTTACAGAGTATTTCTTTATAATATTTGAATCTTGATAGTTTCTGTCCTGATGTTTCCATTCTCATTTCTTATTTTGCTTATTTGAGTGTGTTCTTGTCTTTTTTTGCTAAGATTTTCTATAGGTTTGTCAATTTTGTTAATTTTTTCAAAGAATCAGCTCTGTGTTCAGTTGATTCTATGTCTAAATCATTTAATTCTGACTTAATTTTAATTATGCACTTCAATTTACTAGGTTGGGGGTTGGCTTGTTGCTCATTTTCAAGGACCTTAAGGTGCATCATTAACTTGTTGGTTTGAGATTTCTCCAATTAGTTTATGAAAGTATTCAGAGCTATATATTTTCCTCTGAGTACTGCTTTTGTTGTGTCCCAGAGGAGCTGGAATTTTTGTGCTCATTTTTGTTAAATACCATAGACATTTGAATTTTTGTTCTGATCTCTTCAGTGATCCACTGAAGAGATGTTGTTAATATGTTGTTAAGTCTCCATGCATTACAGGATTTTCTATGGTGGCTTTTGGTATTGAGCTCTAATCATATTATTTTATGGTCTGAGAGAATGCAGGGAATAATTTCAGTTTGTCCCCTAATATGTAATCTGTTTGGGAGAATGATCCATGTGCTGATGAGCAGAACGCTTATTCTGGTGTTGGTGGATGCAATATGTTGTAGATGTCTTTTATGCAACTGTTTAGCTCTGAGGTTTCTCTGTTGAGTTTTTGCTGTGTTAATCTATTAGAGTTGGCAGTGGTGTGTTAAAGTTAGCCAACAATCAATGTGTTTGGATGTAAGTGTGATTTTATGGTAAGTAGTGTTTGTTTGATAAAGTTGGGTATTCTGACATTTGTGTTAGATATTTAAGATTGTTATAACAGATCCCTTTATCAGTATGCAAAGACCTTCTTTGTCTCTTCTCACTAATTTTAATTTGAATTCTGTTTTATCTGATATGAGGATTGCAACTCCAGCCTCTTCATAGGAGCCATTTTCTTGATAGATTTTATTCCAGACATTAACGTTTAGGGTATCTTTGTTTTTATGGGCAATATGTGTCTCTTGAAGACAGCAGATAGATGAAGCTTGCTTATGTATCCAACTAGTCAGTCTATGTCATTTATTTGGTTATTTAAGTCCATTAATATTGAGAATTAGCTTTGAGAGGTGTTTGGTAGTTCCTGGAATGTTATTCACCTTCTTACAGGCTATGTTTCATGAATTCTTTTTTTTTAATTATTCAGTTCTCTGTTTAGAGGCCATTTCTCTGCCTATATCATGTTCTTGTTCATTTTCTATATATAGAATGTATCTAAGTATTTTTTGTAATTCTGGTTTGGTGGAGATATAGTAGTTCAATTTTTCTTTGCTGTGGAAGGTGTTTTTTTTTTTTTAATTTTATTTTATTGTAAAGATGCTCTACAGAGGGGTTACCATTACATGAGTAAGGTAATGTGTACATTTCTTGTCAAGCATTGTTACCCCATCCTTTGTTTTTCTTCTGCTGTGGAAGGTTTTATGTGTCGCTTGGTTATGGAGAGTTTATATGGGTATACTATTCTTTGTTGATAGTTGTTGTCTTTCAGGTATTGCATATTTCATTCCAGGCTCTTCTTGCTTTCATAGTTCCTACTGAGAAATCTGTGGTTATTCTAATTGGTTTTCCCTTAAAGTTGATAGATTGTTTCTCACTGACAGCTTTAATGTTCTTTTCCTTGTATTCTAGTCATCCTTTGTGGATAAAAATTTGGCAGTGTGCGATCCTGTTCTGGTCTGGTCTGTTTGGGGTTCTAAAGGCTTCTTGTATATGAATGAATCTATCCTTTTGGATGTTCAAGAAGCTATTTGCTAAGAATCTGTGAAATATATTTCCTATCCGTTTCTTCTCTAGATATTCCTTAATATCTATTAGACTTACAATAGGTCTTCTGATTGTGACTTGTAGTTCTTGCAGGGACTTTTCTTGTTTCCTAGATTTGTTTTGAATATTGTTTTTCTTTCTCTATAAGTCCAAACTATCTTCAACTCTAGAGATTCTAACTTTTGCATCCTCTAATGTGCTATCAAGACTTTCTACTTTGTCTTACTTCACTGCCTTTTTATTTATTATTCTTGAAGGCTTCAGTTTCTTTGTTGAAGCAATGTTTTAGACCTTGTATGGACTTCTTTTTTGATTTTATTTTCAGTGTTGTCTCTCAAATCTTTTTTTTTTTTTTTTTTTTTTTTTTTGGTTAGTCATAGGGCTTGAACTCTAGGCTTGGGCACTGTCCTTCAGTTCTTCAGCTCAAGGCAAGCATTCTACTGATTGAGCCACAGCATCACTTCTGGTTTTCTAGTGGATTATTGGAGATAAGAGTCTCACGGACTTTCTTGCCAGGGCTGGCTTTGAACTGTGATCCTCAGATCTCAGCCTCCTATGTAAATAGGATTACAGGTGTGAGCCACCGGTGCCCGGCTTTCTCTCAAATCTTTTAGTTGAGTGGCAATACTTTCATTGGACTACCTTGCCTTCTGTAGGGATTCATTAGCTTTCTGTTTGTAGATTACATGAATTCCTCTATTAGTCTTTTGTTAGCTTCATCACACACATGTATAGCCATGTGCTGACTTCTAATGTTTTCATTCAGCATGTTTATCAGTAATGTTTATAGAGCATTATGAGAACTATTCTCTAGGTTTTTCATTGATTGCTCTGTTTCCTATTTATTTTGAATGGGAATTGAGGTTCCTTGACTTGCCATTTTTCTTGTATTTCTATGACTTATTCTGCCCATTTGGAGATAAAAGTAAATCCAATCACAAAACAATAAAATTTTAGAACAAGAACCAGCCTAGAACTCTGTAGTCGCACAGATTTTAGGGGTTCACAAACATAGATACATATTTTTACTCAACCTCTCATTGTTTGATACAAAACAGATCCACTACCCCCACAGAACACAATTTTAAGATAAAAAACAACTCTAAGACTTGTAATTGCACTGACTTTAGAGGTTCAAAATCATAGATAGATATTCCCCTATCTTCTCTTATTTTTTTTTGTTAGAGGTAGGATATTATGATTCAGGAGTGGGAATCATATTTATTTGTAGTCAGTGAACAAATCTGTCATGAGTTTTAAAGCAGTCTGAACCAAAAGAATAACATGTTGTGCCATTTTGACACAATCAAAATGGATACAGATACAGATTATTTTAAAGACAAACATGTAGGAATCAATGGAGTAAAGAAATGAAGAAGGTCTGGAGTTTCATGCAATCCCATTTGTCCACCATTCTTTGATTTGTTGAGTTTCTGGGTCTCTATTGAGAGACCCAGAGGCCTGTATCAAGGAGCCTACCTAGAGTTTCTCCTATTCCTTCCTGTAATATTTTCAGGGTGTCTAACTACCCCATTAATAAGTGGGCTAAAAACTTAAAGAGAGACTTCTGTAAAGAGGAAATAAGAATGACCAGTAGACACATGAAGAAATGCTCAACTTCTGTAGTCATAAAAGAAATGCAAATCAAAACAACAATGAAATTCCATCTCACCTCAGTTAGCATGGCTATAACCAAGAAATCTAATAACAACAGATGCTGGAGGGGATGTGGCCAGAAGGGAAGCCTATTGCATTGTTGGTGGGAGTGTAAACTTGTTCAGCCACTCTGGAAAACAGTATGGAGTTTCCTCAAAAGACTACACATAGGCTTCCCTATGACTCAGCAATCCCACTTCTGGGCATTTACCCAAATGTTTACAAATAAGACCACACTAAAGCTACCAGCACAACTATATTTATTTACAACATTATTTACCATAGCTAAGATATGGAACCAACCCAGATGCCCTTCAGTAGATAAACGGATCAAGAAAATGTGGTACATATATGCAATGGAACTCTTTGCTTCCATCAGAAAGAACAACACCTCCCAATTTTTTAGGAAATGGAAAGACTTCGAAAAAATCATATTAAGTGAAGTAAGCCAGTCCTAAAGAAATTTAGGTCCCTTGGTTTTTCTTATTTGCAATAATTAGTATCCACATAGGATAATCTTAACAGATGAGCTGAAAAACTAAAAAATAATGTACATTTAAATGACCATATAAATTGATGCTAAGTGAAATGAACCCCAAGATATGGACACAAGAAGTCTGTGGTTATTGTTACTCTTTTAAATGTACCATGAGATTTTATTACTTTTTGTTGTTGTTGTTTCCTTTGTCTGTTCTTTCCCCTATGGCATATCCCCTGTTGCCACTGTACTTGATTTTGAAACCCCGCATCTTGTATATATGTAGGTCTAATCTGAGGAGAGGAAGGGAAATAACAAAACTTTGAAACAAGGACACAGGATGACCCATTGCAACGAAGATACCTATTGGGCAATATACTGGAAATGAACTTTACAACTTCGGGTGGCTAGGGGGGGATGGGGAATAGGAGTGTGGGAGCTGGGGGAGGGAAGGGATAGTGGGAAAACAACAAGGAAGGGAAAGGATAACAATGATCGACAACTAATGTACTCATTGCCTTACTCATGTAACTGAAACCCCTCTGTACAGCATCTTAACATAAAAGAAAAATTTTAAAAAAGAAAGAAATGAAGAAGGAGCAAAGGACCATCAATAAAAGGAAAATGGGTCAGGCTGAATTTAAAGGAAGGATTAAGAGAGAAAATAAAAAATAGAGAGAGGGGCAAATAAGAATAGAGGAATATAATGGGTCCACCTGTATCCCTATTTAAACAATTTCTTTTTTCCCTTCCTCTCCACAAATTACACCAACATCAAATACAGTGAAAGCAGGAGTTATACTGTGGGTGAGGGACATACAAAGCAACAAAAAAAATCATCTTATAAATATGTTAGAAACAATCACAAAAAAGAAAAAAACATTTCAATCATTATCTTGGGGTTCATTTCTCCTAGCATCAATTTATCTGACTGTTTTGTGAAAAAACAAACTTTACAACTTTGGGGGAGGGGAGGGGAATGGGAAGGGATGGTAAGGGGAAACAAAGGAAGAGGAGGAGGCAACAATGTTTGATAAGAAATGTATTCATTACCTTGCCCATGTAATTGTAACCCTTCTGTACAGTATTTTCACAATAAAAAAAAAGATTGGAAGAATATAGAAAAGGAAAGGAACACTAAGAAAAATCTAGGATATAAATAAAATAAAAATAAAAGTATTTATAAAATAATAATTGTAAAATTAAAAATAAAAATTCTAAGATTGATAGTGAAATAGATAATTGAGTAATAAAAAATTAGAGCTTGAATTAAGTATGCACACAATTGAGAAGAAAGCCTAGTAATCACCCCAGGCTGTATATCTAGGACTACTGAAGGTAACAAAAAGAAGGAAAAGAAATAAAACAAAGAAATTCTTTAAATTGTTTGGGGAACTTTGTGTCTCTCCAATTGTGATTATCCTGTCTCTTGATGAAGCCTTTGATTTTCTTATGGTAGTCAGTTTTCCTTGTAGTTTAGTAGCTTAGTCAGATTCTCGAATCAGTTCGAGTGGGCAGAAAAAGTTCTGCCTTACAAGCATGAAGACTTTATACCTCTTGTCTTTGCTGAAGAAGGGCAGGGCCACTTCTCATTGTTCCTAACCTGGTGAACACTGTCTTTCTCTGGGTGTAGCTGTCTATCAGTGTTTAGATTCCTTTGCCCACTTGAAAAATGGTGTTACCTGCTTCCCCAGGTATCTGTTAGCTGCTCTGGCAGGCTCTGTGCCAGTATCAAAGATGTCAGTCTTCTTGGGGAGAGGGCAGGGCTACCTTTCAGAAGCTGTTTTCTGAGAAGGAATGATGATGTCATTTTGTGGGGTACTCACTTTTTTCCCCTGCTCTTTTGGACTATCCATGATCTGTGTTCGTCTGTGGCCCCTCAGGATGAGGATTTCCACTTCTAGTCATCCAGTTCACATTGGAGATGAGTGAAAAACCACATGCACTCTGACAGGTTCTTCTGTCCTGGGTCTCTCTGGCTGCAGCTGCTGCTACGGACACCACCACCCATGTGTGCTCAAATCTGTCTTCTTAAGCAGACTTCCTGTATTTTTCTTCTTTTGTCAAAATCTCTGTACAATTACAATTCACTTGGCGTGGCTCTCAAGACTTGAACTTTTTGCTGGGATGCTAAAACTCTGGTTTTTTGGAGAAGGTTCAGTTAGTTCTCAACTCCAGCTCTGCCATCTACCCTTCATGATAATCTAAAGCCAAATTTAAATACAATTTCTGGGGACATTTAAAGGTCTATAAGATTATCCACTTTATCAGTTTCTTGTGGAGAGTTACAACAAATTTAAATGTTAAAAAATAGGAAAAACACTTAATGCTAACTATATCCACCAAGAAAAACAAATCTAGAATATGAAATAAATCTTAGAACATTTTTTTTGCTGGTCGTGGGGCTTGAACTCTGAGCCTGAACACTGTCCCTCAGCTCTTCAGCTCAAGGCGAGCACTTTACCATTTGAACTATAGCACCACTTCCGGTTTTCTAGTGATTTATTGGAGATAAGAGTTTCATGGACTTTCCTGCCTGGGCTGGCTTTGAACCGAGATCCTCAGATCTCAGCCTTCTGAGTAGCTAGGATTACAGACGTGAGCCACCAGTGCCCTGCCCATTTTATATCATTATGTGCAATTAGCTATTGAGCCCTTGTGATTGTCTCCTAAGAATATCCTCCTTTGGTCCCACTGTGTGAATGTGGGCATTCATCCAATTGACAACAGACCAGGCCACACTAAAGCTTCCAGCACAATCATGATAATTGCATCACTGTTTATCATAGCTAATACATGGAATCAACCTAGATGCCCCTAACCCTCAGTTGACAAATGGATCAAGAAAATGTCCATAGTCTTGAGCATGTTTCTCTTTCTTTTATTTTTTCTTGCCTTCCTTCCTGCCTTCCTTCCTTCCTTCCTTCTTTCCTTCCTTCCTTCCTTCTTTCTTTCCTTCTTCCCTTCCTCACTTCCTCCCTCTCTTCCTTTATTCCTTCATCCCTCTTTCCCCTACATCCTTCCCTCCCTTCCTTCCTTTTTTCTTTCTTACTTCCTTCCCTTTTGCCCTCTCTCTTCTCCCCTTCTTTCCTTCTCTCTTCATTCCTTACATTCTTTCTTGTCTCCCTCTCTCTTTCTCTCTGTCTCTGGTGTTTTAACTCAAGAGCACTAGTGTTTTAACTCAAGAGCCTTATATTTACTATGTTAATAGCAGTGGTGTCTTAACTCAAGAGCCTCATGCTTACTACGTTGTCACTCTATCACTTCGTCCATGCCTCTAAGCCTTGCTTTTTAATAGAAATGAAGTCTAGCAAGCTTTTCTGCCTGGGATGGCCTTGGACCTTGATCAGCCATATCTCAGCCTCTTGAGTAGTTAGGATTACAGGTATAAGCCAGCAGCAGCTAACTTGAAAATGATTTTGTTCTTTGTCTTTTGGATAATAGCCATCCTCGTATGTGTGAAATTACATATTATGATTTTTATTTATATTTTCCTGTGATGGATGATACTGAACTCTTTTTCACATACATAATGGCTTATTGTGTCTTCACTGGAAAAGTGTTCAGATCCTTTTCTATTATTAAATTGGACTATCTGTCTTTAGATAATAGAATTATATGAGTTCTTTATATTTTTTTGACACAGGTCCCTTACCAGATATATAATTTTCATATGTATTCTCCCACAGTCATTGTTTTATTTTTTAATTCTAATTTCAGCTATATTTCTTGATGTTACCCAATCAAGTTCTACCACTGAGAGCAAGAAAGAAGAATGATGAGTAATATAAATGGCGATAAATGTTCTATTCTACATGAAATAATTGACCACAACAGGACTTCAGATATGAAATTTAAGTTCAGCATATAGATATATGCTAGATTCCTGTGTACTGTCCCAGTTTTCAATTTACTTAGCAAAAGCTTCAGAAAACTGTCAAGTGTCAATGTCTGTAGCATGTCGACAAAAATCTGTGAACGGGTGTAAGTAAATGAATTGTAGATAAAAATGTGCAGTATTAAAAACAAGGATCTTTAGAGGGAGGATGAAGTGCTATAGCAACTGAGCATGAGAAAACTAGCAGATCTGACTGAGGGGAAGTCATAATTGTAACACTTTGCTATTGACAGATGGGGGCCCAGAAGGTAGCTTGGAGTCAAAACAGAGCAGCAAACACAGGAATAACTTGTGAAAGAGTAGATGAGATCAAATGACTGCTTATAAAAAGATAATTATTTTAGAAGAGGCTCTAAATAAAGGTTCCTCAGCTGCGAGAGTTCAAAGTAACAATTATTTTCAGTCTCTTCATTTTCTGTTACTGACATTGATGGTCCAGTGGAGAGCTGAGCCATTTCGCTGCTTAATTTTGCAGTGCTATTGGGGGGAATTATTATCTATGGAAAAGTTCAAATAAATCCAAAAGTCATCTTCACATATATTCTAGAGCTTTAATCTTATTCATTTCATAAGAGTTTGCTCAATAACTTAATATATCTCAATTTTG
Organism: Dipodomys spectabilis; assembly: GCF_019054845.1. Taxonomy (NCBI): domain Eukaryota; kingdom Metazoa; phylum Chordata; class Mammalia; order Rodentia; family Heteromyidae; genus Dipodomys; species Dipodomys spectabilis. The sequence goes on along the minus strand of NW_024870864.1, from coordinate 8,294,818 downwards.
GTAAATGTTGAGAATAAAATACTAAGCAAGACAGGTCCTTGCAGCAGGTGATCATTTAGTAGTGGAGATGATCAATAATGACTTAATTACATGGAACAAAATTCAATATTCCCAATGGTATACATACCACTGATTGTTGTTGTATGAAACCTACAAAAACTATACTTTGATATGTCATACACCAACATGATCATTTAAAGAAAGCATATTGAAACTTGCATAAGAAATAAAGAACAGATCTTTGCAAGTAGGACATATATATCTACACATGATGCTTCCCCTGTTTTCAACAGAAGGAAACAGCATTTGTATAATGATATACTTGGTAGAGTATGTATAAATTGAAGAGAGGGATAAGGAAGAATATGCTTTATTATTGCTATTATTACTACTATTATTAAGGGTCCTTCATTCAAACGGAAGGAGCTAAACCCAAAGCCAGATGTGTTAGTTTAAATATTGGGCTGTGGTACTTAGCGGATGTGTGGCCTTTCATAAGTAACTACATTTCTGTACCTTAATTTTCTCATTTGAATCAGAGGCATAAAATAGCTCCTGGATTATAGACTTCTGTTGCTTATATGTGAATAAACACATTGAGACTTCAGGAATAAATCTGGATTGCAGAAAGTACTAAAAGATTATTATTATTTTCAATCTCTAACATGAAAGCCTCAACTGAGAATTTTTTCCCAAGCAATATATGGTAAGGACATGCATGATGCAAGATAAGTAAGTCTTCCTCATGGGTTTTTATTCCATAGCTGGCGAGGAAGAAAATACTCCATCCATAACCTTCTGAAGAGGGCATCTGTGTTTTCTTGGAGCATTTGCCAAGTGACATTTGTGGGGGAACTGTTTTCCTTCTTTCATTCCACAAAAATGTCTACTACAGCCTACTCAATGTCTCATTACTTATGCTTTACTTTATGAAATTTATGCTTCTCTGGATTATATTTCTTGTTTACCTGCTCATTGAGGGTCTTACTCTATGGAAACACAAATGCAATTGTGAGTGTCGAATTGTCAGTGTGTGAATCCCTTAGATTCTGTGACCATACGTGACAGGTCATAGGTGGATGGTACATGTTTTCTGAATGGGTAGATGCCCCAAAATGGTTGGTGTTGGTGGAATGTTGCCTAATGCTGTCCTTCTGAATGTGAATTGTGAGCATGTTTCCTCGCTGAAGATGTGATTAGTAAGACCCAGTGTCCACTTCATCTCAGTGGAGATGAGCTGCTTCAGTTGCCCAGAATTAAATCACTACTTACTGAACAGATTATTGGTTTCATTTTTGTGTGTGTGAATAGACTTTTGCAACATCTGGAGTCATATGCAGGCAAGCTATGTTATATTGGAGCAATGTTTATCTCAAATGTTTAGATTTTGTACAGTACTTTTACCATAAAAAAGTAAAAAAATGTTTAGATTTTATGTGAATTAGTTTGAGTATTTTTTCTCCTTCTGTGTAAAGGATATGCTTACTGGTAATGGCATGTAGTAGAAAATTAACATCACTTGGTATTGAACTTTATATTGGCATGTAAATGTTCAAGTATTTCAAGTTGGCATGTAAGTATTTTTCTAGATTGCTCAACAACAAAGAAATAAAAAAGTTCTAAGAATGTCGGGCACCGGTGGCTCACGCTTGTAATCTTAGCTACTCAGGAGGCTGAGATCTGAGGATCGCGGTTCAAAACCAGCCCAGGCAGGAAAGTCCATGAAACTCTTATCTCCAATAAACAACCAGAAAACCGGAAGTGGTGCTGTAGCTCAAGTGGTAGAGTGCTGGCCTTGAGCTGAAGAGCTGAGGGACAGCGCCCAGGCCCAGAGTTCAAGCCCCATGACAGACCAAAAAAAAAAAAAAATAGATACTTATTGAGATGAACTCCAAGAAAAGGAAGCAAGAAGTATTTTTTACTTTTTATGGTTATTTTTCTGTTTTTTTTCTATTTTTGAAGCTGTTTTTGATTTTGCACCAGCTACTATGTTGGAAATGAACTACAAAACCTGGAGGAAGGACCATCAAGAAGCAAAAAAACTGGGATAAAATGAAGAAGGAGGTGACACTCTTCAAAAAGAAATTTACTCAATGTCTGACTTATGTAACTGTAACTCCTATGTATATCACCTTTACAATAAAAAATAAAAACAAAAACTGCACAAATGGCATCCCTTATACATTGCTAATGGGAATATAAATATGGTACAATCATTTGGAGACGTTTGTAGAGTCTCAAAAACATTAAATACAAAATATCACAGAGCTACCAATTCCATTCCTAGACATTTTCTGAGGAGAAATGGAAATCTCTCTACAAGAAATCTTGCACACTAATAACAGCTTCGACATAATTTATAATAACCAAGGTTTATGAACAGCCCAAATGTCCATCAAACTGCAAAATGCATAAATGACATAAAGGGTAGCATATGACCCTTCCATGAAAAGCAATGAAGCAGCTGTGAACTGATGGCTCATACTTGTAATCCTAGTTGCTCAGGAGGCTAAGATTTGAAGACCTCAGAAGACAGACCAGACAGAAAAATGTCAGAGATTCCAATTAACCAACAAATTTTCAAAAGTGGAGGTTGTGGCTCAGGTGTTAGAATGCCAGCCTCCAGTAAAAGAAAGCCAAGCAAGAACAGGCGGTATTATGTTCAAGCCTCAGTACCAGCAAAATTAATCAACTGGAATAAGGACCAACATAATAAATTAAAATACTATAATAAAGGAAAGGAGTCAGATGCAAAAGATCATACATTGTGTGCTTGCAGTTTTTCTTTTATAATATCCTGGATAGGCAATTCCATGTAGATACGATAGTGCATATATAGTTTAAGACTTCCATAGGCTGAGGATAGATGGAGAGTGGGTACAATTAAAACATTCTTGTAGTGATGATGAACATATTCTCAAAACTGTTGTGGCTATGGCTACACAATAGTTTAAACATACAGGAATCACTAAGTTGTAAGTGTGTGTGTGTGTGTGTGTGTGTGTGTGTGAGAGAGAGAGAGAGAGAGAGAGAGAGAGAGAGAGAGAGAGAGAGAGAGAAAGAGAAAGAGAATGGGGATTGGATTTAGATTCACACATTTTCTAGGTAGGCACTTTAACTCTTGAGTGACACATCCAATTAATTTTTTGCTTTATTTATCCAAATAAGGTCTCATAGGTTGCCTGGTCCAGCCTGGTCTACAATCTTCTTAGTTATGTTTCCTTCACTCAGCTTTTTATTGGTTGAGATGAATTTTTTTTCTGGCCTTGGTTAGCCTCAAACCATGATCCTCTTGCTCTTCACCTCCTAAGTAGCTAGTGTTACAGATATGAGCCATTATGCTTGGCTAAGAGAGTATAATGAGATCTGAGGATCATGTTCAAAGCCAGCCCAGACAGGAAAGTCTGTGAGATAATTATCTCTACCAGAAAACTAAAAGTGGAGGTGTGGCTCAAAGTGGTAGAGTGCTAGCTTTGAGCAGAAAAGCTCAGGGATAGTGAGTAGACACCCAATTCAAGCTCTACAACCAACAAAATGAAAAGAAAAGAACTACTGAAAAATGAAGTACAAGTTGTCATGTCCAAAACGAGCTTTACAACGTCGGTGTGTGTGTGGGGGGGGGGGGGAGAAGAAGGATTGGGATTGGGGGGGAGGGGGGGAGGCTGGGAAGGGATAAGAAGGGTAAACAAAGGAGGAGGCTGCAATGCTTGGTAAGAAATGTACGCATTATACTGCCCATGTAATTGTAACCCCTCTGTACAGTATGTTCACAAATAAAATAAAATTAAATTAAAAAAAAAAGAAAGAACTTCCAAGCTAGGTGCCAGTGCCTCACACATGTAATCAGGAGGCTACTCAGGAGGCTAAGATCTGAAGATCATAGTTCAAAGCAAGCCCAGACAAGAAAGTCTGTGAGATTCTTATCTTCAATAAGCTGCCAAAAACAAAGCTAGAAATGGAGCTGTGGTTCAATTGGTAAAGTACTAACATTGAGCAAAAATAACTCAAGAACAGCACTCAGGCTCCAAGTTCAGAACAGAAATAACTTCCCAAACTACTACCAATGAGTGAGGATGGATTTACAATAATCTCTTCAGGGAACATTGCCAAATTACTCCTGACACCATACTACTGGTACAACTAGTCCAGCATCAATGCTAAAGGTACATCTCTCATTTGATATTAAACAATTTCATTAAATAATATGGTTGTTTAAAAAATTGTAAAAGAAAAGCTCTCAAATATTTTTCTTACCAGTTTTGATTTCATGTTATCATAAGAAGAACAAACACTAAACAAATAAAATTTTCTCACTTTTAGGACCTTTGCTTTTGTTTATAGTTTGGCCTGGATTTGTGAATTTCTGACCTAACTCATTGTTGGGTTTAGGGATCACGATAGATGGATGAACAGAGATGATTCCCTCTTACTTTTATTTTTATCAGACCTGATGCCTGTAGATTTTCCTAGCAGACTGTTCCCTCTAAAATAATAAGGTCTCGAGAGAGAACAAAGAATAGGCACCTTGTTTATAGTATTGTGCCTGCTAACAAATGAGTGCATGGATTTCTTAGCGCATATTTTTTTCTGTGTATGTGCATTCATATCCCTAGAAGATTTAAGACCTCATTTCCAATTTTTAAATTGCATAGGAAGATGATACTGTACATCGAGATGTTAATTCTTTCCATAATGAAGAAATGAAACTGGTATGAAACTAGCATATTTAATCTTAGAATCATATTTTAGCAAGAGAAATCTGGTTTCTATTGACTCTGTAGATTCTTGTCATATCTAATTTATTGTGGTCTAGATTTGTGCGAGCAAACATATATGAAGGTACAAGTTTCATGTATAATTGGGAAGCATAGATAAAAATAATTTGACATTGAAATTTATACTTAAGAAATGGTACACTTCACTGCAATCAATTTTTCATTATGCTGTTTCAGTCAATAGCTACAAATAAGATATAAAAACTCTATTATTGATGGGGCATATGTCAGTATAAAATGTGCAGTTTTCTATAGCTTTTCAGATGTAGAAAATTGTATTATATGCTTTCCAATGATATTCATATTGCTCTGAAAAGAATGCCTATTAAAATCAATGTGTAGAAAGTCAACATGGGGATATTTTATAATACTGAAAAAGAGTAAAACACATATTAGAAAGATAGTACTGTTTAAAAAATATTATCTTACATTCCTTTGTTAAAGATTGGTCTGGGTTGTTGAAATAGTGAAGACACTGGAGTTCATTGTGGATGTGTTTTTGTGCTCTTCCTCCCATTGGAAAACCAGTTCAGCTTGGTCATTACCAAATCTGATTATCTGAGAGAGCTGCTTGGCCTTGTGACATTTATCAAATAAAATGCATCCTCCACCCAGCTCCACAGATGTTTCCCAGAGATGAGATTACTGCAGATAGTTGCAGAGCATACATGCACAAAGGGAGAGATTAATCCAGGTAGAAAAATCTTTGAGGATCCAAAGAACTGTCAACACATGGTGCTCATAATGGCACTGCTCTTCTAACAATAGGATCACACCCTCATAGACTCATCAATTTAGAAAATAAATAGGATCTGGGTGAGAAAGCTAATAAAAATAATGTTGACATTAGACAGCTTGAAGTGCAGTAAAAATTACTGAGGACATCTATTTCTTCATTCAAATCTTGATGGGAAGGATTAAATGTTCATGTAATTTTTTTCTAGACCCAAACAAACCACAAATAAAAATAAGTCACAAAGTTTCCAGAATTATTTTAAACATTCTGACCTTTTCTTACATCACTTCAGCCAGTCATTTATGTTTGCATGATAATCAATTTGGTCATTATCTATATATATGTTTTAATCTCTGATACATTATGTCTATGTGTCCCATTATAAACAGTGCCAGTTATGCATTTCTTGTTTCTGAGAAAAGCCTTGTTTAAAACAAATCACCCAAATATGAGACTTGTTTCCCAAGGGCTCATATTATATTTATAGCCAAATGATATTTATTCATTACCTGGACAAATGCAGTGCTCTGTGGGACACCTGAAACCTCACACTAGTGAGGCAGAAAGGGAGAAGAAACCCACCGAGAGACTGATATTCACATGTGAAAAGGCATATATTTCTAATTTAGAGGATAATTGATTTCCAAGTGAGGTGAATATGAGTAAGCAAGGCTTTGAAGGAAAATAAAGAGGGATATTACTTCATGGGTGGCCTACAGGTGAAGAAGAGCTACCATAACATTTACTATAGCCTGGAAAGCTTAAGCTTCAGACATCTTCTCTCACTGTTCCAGGTTGATCCTGGATCAAAGTGTCAGCCAGCATGGTTTCTCCTGAGTCTGTGTGTGTGTGTGTGTGTGTGTGTGTGTGTGTGTGTGTGTGTGTGTGTCTGCATGCGCACGCACGCGTGCACTGCTACTGAGGCTTGAACTCACGTCCTGGGCACTAACTCTAAGCTTTGTTGCTCAAGGCTAGAGTTCTTCCTCTTGAAGCACAGCTCAACTTCTGTCTTTATGGTGACTAATAGGGGAAAAGAGTCTCAGACTTTCCTTTTAAGGCTGACTTTGAACTAAACTATGATCCTCAAATCTCAGTCTCCTTATTAGCTAGGATTATAGGTGTGAAACACCAGTACCTGCCTGTCCTCTGTTTATAATTTTCTGATGGCTGTCTTCTCTCTGTGTCCTCACACAGTCTTTCCTGTGGCCACACATCACAGAGCATCTTCCTTTTTGTAAAGACAGTAGTCCTATCGGGTCAGGACCCTGACAGAACTTTACTAAGGCTGCCCCATATAAATTTTTGGAAGGAAGACACAGTTCAATCCATAACAGAGGCTACGAAACATGTACATAAATCTTCAACATATTGTGTAGTTTTTCTTAAAAAAATGTTATGGAATGCAGAAAAAGACGACTCCCATAGAGCTTTTTGGATCTCAGTTTCCCATACGAAGTGATGATTGCCACATGCCATTATGAGCTTTTCAGTTAAAAATTACAAACAATTATTAGGAACAAAAGAGAATTTATTAACCTGACAACTTTAGACAGGTCCTGAGAACAGGTGCCTTTTTCTATGGGTAGTTGGGTCAGCAATGACATGCCTTCGTCTAACCAAAGACAGATGTGCACCAGATGGACACACTGATGAGCAACACAGCTTAGGGAGAGCCTAGAGGACCACAGGAAAGCAGCTAAAGCATCACCTATATTCTTGAGCATGTAAGGTCTAGAAAGTGAATTGAGGAGGTCATATTTTGATTAGATACCAATAGCAATATTTGTACTTGCTAGTGATTTTGCTGAAGAAAAGACAGGTCAATAGCTTCGGGGTCTATATATTTTTTTTCTGGAGTTCACCAAAGCAGAGGCATACATGCCCTACAATTTGAAACTTCCCATGTGTCTATTAATGATACATTTTCTTTCTTTGTTTTCTGAAAACATAGTTTCCTGAAAGGGCAATAAAAGAACCAACAATTCCCAATAGTTCACCAGCCGTTGCTCTACATTTAGCTTTCAAGATGTATTTGTAAGTTTCGCCTGTCATCCTGGCTCCATGAGATTATTAAGCCAAGCTGGAGGGGGTCCAAGGTCACCACACTAGTTATGAGGAATCCATACAAGTTGTCAGTTCTATCTGTTCCCAAGGAGCAAGCTTTATGGAAGGCATGGTGCAGAGTTCTAGTGCTCTGACAGGAAGAGGCTGGGCATGGATCACTTAATAACGGACAGACAAATTACGAGCAGGATAGCTTTTATTAAGCTACGTTAGGGAAAGGAAGGGGTGGGAATAGGGGGCCTTCAGGTGTACTCAGAAGCATCAGGGATCTATATTCTCCTTATTCTGGAGAAAACCATGGGATGTGATAGATGGATATTGTCTCATTGCATTCTACAAGTCTACTGCCTTCTGCTGCTCTACTGTCCCCTGCCAGGCTGTGCACTCCACAATCACTCCATCAGTCTGTTGGGTTGCATAATGCCATCTCCATGCAGGAAATGAGAGATAAAGATTCAAAATGGTGATTCTTTTGTATAGTTCTTATGCGTTTAGAGCTGGTCTAATACATGTAGCCATGTCATCTTGCAACTCTTAATTCTTAGACAATGCTTTGGGTTGGGTAAGGAGGGTGAAGCCCACCCTACACAAGAGTGACCTTCAGCCAGGCCTTCCATTCCTTCTTTCGTCCTTGACATATCCTTGAAGAGTCCACAAAATTTTATCATTTCAAAGAAAGCAGGATAAGATGGTCTCTCCTATATTTTAAAGAAGGTTGATTTAGATAGCCCCTCCCACCTCTCCTGATCTTGTTAACTGCTTTTTCAGTTTACTTTCTGTTTTTCAGCTTCTGAGTCTGGCTCTTCCGCTAATTGGTTATAATGATTTCATTTCCCTGTCTCGTCATCTGTCTATCCTGCTTCTTGGGAAATAATGACAACAATTATGCCTCTTTTGTCTTTGGAAAGCCTTTGAAAGACCTTGAGGATTATGATTACCTTGAGGATACACTGCTTTGGAATGCTGGCATGTTGTGTAGGGCTGCAGACATCAACTCTAAAGGAACTGGGCAAGACAAAGTTGATTTCTGTGGAGAAGGGTGTGATGAGGGCACAGGGAAGTGGTGTAAATCCTAATACATGTGCTTGCTGGGTCTGCTCCACCTTTTATCTTATCTCAATGAACCCTGATCCCTTACCTGGATTGGTCAGGATTAGGGTTCACAGTCTCTCATAATTGGCTAAAACTTAACATTTAAACCATAAAGGTAGGTGGGGGGAGGGAATTTGTTGCTAGACTTCTAATGAATCAAGGGTCTGTTGGGAAGAGTCTAGGCAAATCTGGATCTTACATCTTCGCAAGCAAGTTTTACACACAAAAGAAGGAGAGACTTGATAAAGTAAGAATTCAGAAAGAGAACCAGGATTTTGGCAAGGAAACATAGAGTCTTAGGAATGAATATAAGGTACTTTGATAGAAAAGACCATTCTCTACACAGAGAAGTTGTGGAGAAGTGTATCTGTTTCTTTCATGATTTGAGAGTAAAAACCTATTCATGGCTCAGTTTATTAGGTAACCTGCCTAGAGAAAAAAATAAGATGATTTCATTTAAACCTGATAAAATATGATATCTGTTAGGTAAATTAAAGAGAGTGGCATATGCTATTTAGGCAAGGGAAAAGTTTCTTTGCAGGCCACCTCTGGTCAAGTTGGAAGCCCTCACAGCAGGAATAATAAAAGGATTGAACCACAGCCAGGCCAGATTTATCAAGGCCAGGGGTGGAAGAAGGTGTGGCCACACGAGATGTGGATGTGACCTCATGGAGGGGGGGAATGACTTCCTCCAAGTGTGTCGGTTACCAAGGTGACACAGGTACTGGGCAGATACTTAACCAAGAAAAGGGAGGAGTCTGCTCCGCCTTCCCAGGGTGGACCTTACATTCCAGCCTTTTAATAATCAGATTCTTGGAAAAAATTATATTAAGTGAAGTAAGCCAAGCCCAAAGAAACATAGGTCCCATGGTTTCCCTTATTTGCAATATCTAGTATATGTATGAGTCAAGCAGAAAAGGTCAGATAAGGTGATGTTAGGAAAATGAACCCTAAGATATGTATTTTAATGTTTTTTTTTCTTTCATGCATTTGGTTCTAACGCAATTATAAGATTATTTCTTTGTTGCTTTGTATGTCCCTCCCCCACAGTATAACCCCTGCTTTCACTGTATTTGATGTCGGTATAATTTGTGGAGGGGAAGGGGAAAAACAAGTCATTTAAATAAGGATACAGGTGGACCTGTTGCAACAATGAGAAGTACAAATTGGCATGTCGAAAACTTTACAACTTGGGGGGGGATGATTGGGGGGGAGGGAGGATGGGAAGGGATGGGAAGGGTAAACAATGGAGGAGGCTACAATGCTTGATAAGAAATGTACTCACTATCTTGCCCATGTGTAATTGTAACCCCTCTGTAGAGTATTTTCACAATAAAAAAATAAAAATTAAAAAAATAATAATCAGATTCTCTCTGGCTGCTTCCTGCTGACAAGGGGGTGTCGACATTAGGGGTAAAAGGTGGAAATGTGGTGTCCCCTGACTCCTGGAGAAGGCAGCAAGCAGCAGCTGTCCCTTGGTTGATGCAAGTCCTTGAGTGAACTCTGGAAGAAGTATCCTGAGGCAGGGACTTGGTAGGCCCAAGGCGGGAACAGGTGTACCTGGAAGTCAGTGTTGGTATAGAAGGGGCAGGGGCAGGAGCCCTTTTTATTCTTGACAGATGAATCCAGTGTGGCTGTCCATTGAGCTTGAGTGCTGTGGGGTGGGCTTGTATTCTATGTGTAGCACCTGGTACACCAGAAGTAAGGAAGCTGGAAGTCGTCTTGGAAATTCTCTTTGGACTGCTAGCTTTGCCTCCTGGTCTGCTTTTGAATTGCTGACATGATGGCATCCATTCTGGTCTGGTGTCCCCAGCAATGGATGACCTCTACCTTGTGGAGACAAAGAGGGACAGTCGATTCTCCAGTGTCCCTGCTTTCCACACCTTGGGCAGGGTGCAGGTGGTGGTCGCGGTAAAGAGCAGAATTTTGCCCAGTGTCCTTCTTGTCCACACCTGTAGCATGGTCCATGAAGCATATGTTGGATGCCTCTTCTGAGAGGAGACGATGGCAGCAGCCAGGATTTGATCATTCTCCCTCTTACGGGCAATCTCCTTATCTTCCTGATTATTAAAAACCTTAAATGCCTTGCTCACCAGATCTCATTGGGGGAGGGGTTTGAGGACCATCTTCAGCCTTTTTTAACTTTTTCCTAATATCGGGGGCTGGTTGGTTGATAAAATGAGTATTAAGAACCACTTTGGCCTCTGGCGACTCTGGGTCTAGCTTAGTATAGCGCTGGAGTGCGCTACCATGAGGTGTGCCAGAAATTCAGCCGGGTTTTCATTGGGCCTTTGAGTAATGTGGTTTAATTTGTCATCATTAACAGGGAGATAGGTTGCCTTTTGAAGGCCAGCCACTACGCAAGTTATCATCCTATCTCTGTGTTCCCTCCCAGGAGCATGATGTTGATAATTCCAATTGGACTCTTCCCTGGGCACAGCTGTTGCTCCCACTGGAAAGTCAATATCTAAGCAGTGGGCTTCCTCAGCATGTACCTGGGCAGCAATCCACGCCCTTTCCTTTTCCTCAGCGGTAAGAGTGGAGGATGGTATTAGATATAGGTCCTGCCAAGTAAGGTCATAGTCCTGAGCCAGGTTTTTAAACCGCTTCATATAATTATTAGAATCTTGGGCGTAAGATCCCAGCCGCTTCTCAATCTGAGCAATATCAAACATTGAAAATGGAGCGTGCACTCTAGTGATGCCTTCAGGCCCTGCCACATCTCCCAAAGGGCGCGTGGAGTTTGGTGGAGGTTGTGTGCCACTAGTGTGAGACTGGGTGCAAGCCGCAGCGGGGAAAGGGAGAGAGGGTGAAGAGGAGGAAGAGGAAGAAGGTGGAGAAGGAGCCGAAGGCCCAGCAGGAAGAGGGGCAGAGTCAAAAAGAGGGTCAGACACATCAGGCTCGGGAGAGGGTTCAGAGTTCTGAGTTCTCACGTGCTAGGAGGATGGGGGAAGCCGGGCATGATGGGTGGAGAGCCGGGTTATCCCAGAGAGCAAAGAAAGCCTGAATATAAACAACCTCTACCCATTTACCATTGCAGCAGCAAAAATCATCTAACTTTCTGAGAATGGCGTAGCCCAGAGTTCCATCTTTGGGCCATTGAGAGAGATTATCCAGTCGATACCGTGGCCAGACTTCAGTGCAATAATATATTAGGCACTTTTCTGTTGATGCAGTTCCTCAGGGACCAGACACCCAAGGAAGGCAGAAGGCATTCCAAAGGAGTTTCCTACCTGGGGCAGGACTTGCAGCACCCCATTAATAGAGCTGGAGGCAGTCAGTCTAGTGAGTGAAGGAGAGCTGACCAGGCAGAAGCAATGTAGAGACCTAGCAACAGAGAACCCTTAGAGTTGCACTCATCAGAAGTGGTGTGGACATGGACGTGGAGGCCAGCAATGGTACTGGTGAAAAGTCTCACGTGGCCTCTCAAGGCAGTTCATGGAAAAGGGGTGGTCAGGAAATGCTAATATTACCGACTCAAAAATCCCATCCCGCGTTACGGCACCATCCATATTAGGTAAATTAAATTGGGAGCCAATTAAAGAGAGCAGTACGTGTTATTCAGGCAAGGGAAAGGTTTCTTTGCAGGCTGCCTGTGGTCAAGTTGGAAGCCCATGCAGCAGGAATAAAAAAAAAAAGGATTGAACCGCAGCCAGGCCAGACTTATCAAGGCCAGGGGCAGAAGAAGATGTGGCCACACTGGATGTGGATGTGACCTCAGGGAGGGGGAGGGGGGGGAATTAGGTGACATAGGTACTGGGTTGAGACTTAACCAAGAAGAGGGAGGAGTCTGCTTCACCTCCCGAGGGTGGACCTTACAATATCCAAGGTTAAAGGTTCAAGTAAAAGAAAACATATTAGTCATATTGAAAAGCAAGAAAAAATAATAATTAGTAATAACTAATAAACTAATGATGAGGCCAGATAAAGTTTTCTTGTAACAGGAAACATTGTGCTGATACCTTTTGGTAATCACATGATTGCACACAGTAAGTCAAAAAATTCCAAATATATAAGCCTTAATGCAAAAGCTGGTCTAAGGTCACAAAATTACCCAGAGGAAAGAAGACAGGTTCTAGACTCAGATAATTTTGGTTTACAGTTTCCCAGCCATTCTTTTTGTTCTGCATTTCTATCAGTCATGCTTTGTTGAAATTATTTCAACAAGCTACCCTCAATTTGCTTAGCTATAAAGTGGAGCAATGATATGTGTATTTATCATATCATATTAATATTTATGACACAGTGAAAATAATTCTGCCACATATTTTCATGTTAGCACAAATTGCTACATTGACATGATTTAGTTAACTTTTGTATATTTGTATCTGAATGAAAGGGAAGGGATGGTAGGGGGAAACAAAGGAGGCAACAATGTACTCATTACCTTGCTCATGTAACTGTAACCCCTCTGTACAGCATTTTCACAATAAAAAAATGCACACAGTTTTAAAATCAATATGAATTAAAATAACATACCAATAAATATTTAAAATATATTGATAGTATATATTAAAATATATATTTGAAAACATATATAAATATATATGTATAGGTAAATATATAAAATATATAATATATTTTAAAATAGATTATATATTAAAATATATATTTAAAATGTAGTTTATTATTTAAAAATAAAGTTCCTCATTTCTCCTAATTCTTTTTAAAATTACTTATTTGATAAATTATCATTTATCATATATAATAAACAATAGACAAGAAGATAGTCAATGACTAATGTATCCTAGGGAATACTTATGAGAGAACCTATAACCATTTCCCTATCATTGTGACATCATTCAGAATATAGCATATTATGCTTAATACATTAAATCGGAAAAAAAAACTTTCATGCCTCTTCTAGAAAAGTTATTTAGTTGGCCATTTGAGAGATAGCTAGTGTAGTTTTGTAGAATCAAATCAACCATCTAGGTCTTATTTCCTTAAGTATTTTAATGAAATGTAATGTATCCTTCAATAAATAACTAATCACTAAGATTAATATTTGTGCAGTTGTGGGAGTGATGTCTTAAAGAGAATGATATTATGAATCTAAACTGTCATAAAATAGATTATTCATAGACATTCAGAAAAAAATCTATCAAGTAGAAAAAAATCAGAAAGCTGCCTCTGGCGACTGCAATCTTCTCAAATTTCCACATGGCTATTAATTTTATAACAAAAATAATTTATTTAAAGATAATCATCACTTTCACGTTGTCATAGTTTCTTTCCTGAGGTAGGGCAAAATTGCCAGTGATTAAATTCTAATGATTAAATGATCAAGTGAAAGGCAACTTAATATAATACTATTTCAAGTATAAAAAATATTTTAAGATACATCCCAGTAAACTGTAGAGGACTAAAATAAGAAATTGATTATTTACTCCCCCCCTTGTTCCACCCAATTAAGGAATCAAATAAATAAGAGCTGTTCCCTTGTCTTATCACAAAATTAAAAGATATGAAATTATACGGTTGACACTGTTCCTCAGCTTTCTAAACTGCCCTGCAATGGCTCATCAATTATAGGCCCATAAACATTCTTAGACAAAAGATGCTGGAGAAATTGTCTTCTATATTTATCTTATCTAATCTCCTTCACAAATTTGTGAAGCTATTAGCTTATGCATATTTGAACTAACATTCTGAAATGGATACTTGTAGACTAGACCTTTCCTCTGGTGTTAGAATTACTGTAAGCATATTATAAATAGTTGGCTTGCCTCAGTATTAGTAGATGAGATTTCCCAGCATTATGGAGTACTGCAATTTTACCTGAGCTAAAGTTTGATATATCTCATTCAGTTTTAATTTGAATAATTGTATTGCTTATATTTCTTATTCAATTTTTATAGATTGCCTTCTATGTGCTAGACGTTGGCAATGGAAAAATGTGGATAGTGTGCAGTTTAAGCAAAATACAATTTTGTGGTGAAGACAGACACATAAAGAGCTAACAGACTCCAATAGCATTCAATAATAAAGACATGCAGGAGAGGTTACTACAATCATGACTGCCTTAAATTCTCTACAGGTGTCATTCATTTGGAGGTAGTACCATTTTTTGACTTATTGTCTAGATAAGGGAAAAGGTAAGAAACTGGTTTACAAAAACAATTTTAGAAAAAGCAGTTATGATCACAAAATGTGACTAAAGTAAAAATAACAAAAATAGAAAGAAAAGAAATTGATTCAAGGTTACCACACAACCAGTCAATATTCAAACTTAAGATTTTCTCTAGAACTTGCCAGGAAAGGTCAGAAGATATCCAGACCAACTGAGTTGAGCTTTAAGTAGAAGGAGCAGGCACCAGACATAGGGCCCAGGTAGCTTGGGAGGACACAGGTAGTGGAACCCAAATTCAGTGTTGTAAGAGGATAGAAATTCAGTGTAGCTGAAAATCCACTGTAAGAGTGAGGGCCTTCCTTCTTTCCTCCCTTCCTTCCTTCCTTCCTTCTTTCTTTCCTTCCTTCCTCCCTCCCTCCCTCCCTCCTTCCTTCTTCCTTCCTTCCTTCCTTCCTTCCTTCCTTCCTTCCTTCCTTCCTTCCTTCCTTCCTTCCTTCCTTCCTTCCTTTTCTTTGTGTGTGTGTATGTGTTGTTTTGTTGTAATTTATTTGTTTGTTTGTTTCCAAGCAAGCTTAATATTTAGTAAGAAGACATTGAGGTGGCTGTTCACTTTTACTCAAGCAAGTAGTATATTCAGTTTAGACCTGAAATACAACCACTGTCAGCATGGCTTCAGGCATCTTAAAATGAATAGAGGAGGTCAAGTTGAGGGACATATTTTGGGCTAGGATTAGATAAAAGTGAACACAAATATGTTGTTATGAAATGAATATAAGCAAATATTTGTAAAGAAATGAAAGGTTTTTTGGATATTGAACCAAAAACAATTGGTTTAAAGCTGAGGAAGATCCTGCTTCCCTTTCTCAAAGTCCATCATGGGTTTGATGTTCCATTATTTGGATTTCTTCTTGGACTGACTGTGGGTGGAAACCCTTGTGATTAGTGACTGTCAAAACCATGAGTCATCCTTGACACTCCAGCTAAAGGAAGCCTCCTAGACCACTTGTATACACCTGCATGTGATAGCAAGAATGCTACAAGGGGTATTTATTTTGGTAACTGTTTTTGAAATTGCAGATGACAATGAAAAATTAAGTTGAGCCACAGGGACACATAAAGACCACTGTCTAGCAACATGAATGCTGGCAGATGAGACCACATGAAGATCTAATTGGTTAAACGAAGGAAAAAAATGGTAAAAAGAAATGAAGAAATGAATGCCTAACTAGGATTGCTTTTATAACAATCACAACTTACTTTCTCAGTCCTGTGTAATCAATGAAATTGCATAAAGTCCTTAGCTCAGAGGTTCTTTCCATTGGTTTAATGGTCTGTAGAGAGCATTAAATCTTGACATTGCTAATCACTTCATTTTTGAATGAGATTATGAGCATACACTAGTCTGGGACCTCAGTTCCTATGGGTTTATGTCTTTCACCAACTGCCTGTCTTCTCAGGTCAAGCTCTTGTTTGCTGTCAACACTGATACCACCCAGTGGCATATACTGTCTTATGTCCTAGCAGGGTCTTGGGCATGTAGAAGGGTGAGGGGCTTCAGCAGCTGTGAGGGTCTTCTGTCCTGTGTCCAAGAAATGTGGCTTAGTATAACCGAACAGAAGTCATCATTATAGGTTGAAGAAAAGGCCATGATGTAAGGAAAATGTGTTTTTATTTCTTTTTTTCTCTTTCCTTTCCCCCTTCTACCTTTCCTTCTTTACTCTTCCCTCTCTCCTTCTTTATTTTCCCTCCCTCCCGTTTTTCCCTTCCTTTTTTCTTTCTTTTCTTCCTTCCTTCCTTCCTTCCTTCCTTCCTTCCTTCCTTCCTTCCTTCCTTCCTTCCTTCCTTCCTTTCCTTCCTTCCTTCCTTTCCTTCCTTCCTTCCTTTCTTCTTTCCTTCCTTCCTTTCTTCCTTCCTTCCTTCTTTCTTTCCTTCCTTTCTTCCTTCCATCTTTCCTTCCTTCCTTCCTAGAATGATTCTGGCATTTTCATTTTATATAGCTGGCCCTGATTTAGATGGAATATTATTTCCCTGAAGCAATTATGACTATTTTTCCTAAGGACCTAATAATTCCTCTAGTATCCCATTCACTATCAAGGTATCTGTGGGCTATGTGTAATAGTGAGTAATTCTGTAATAATTTCTTCAGTTCGGAAATAAAAGGCAAAGAAAGGACAAGGAAGAAGGACAAGGAAGAAGGAGGCAAAGCAGCAGGGGAAGGGGAAAGAGGAGAGGGAAAAAGAAAGGGGAAGGAGAAAAAGAAGGAGAAGAAGAAAGAGGAGGAGAAAGAGAAGGAAGGGAAAGAGGAGGATATCCTCAATTTTATCTTCACCTTTGAAAGTCATTTCACTATTTATTTATTTATTTAATTGTCAAGGTGATATATAGAGATGTTAAAGTTGTTTGCAGGGTTGAATACAAGGACTACCCAAAGAAAGCTTCCCAGCTCTGTTCAAATCTGTACTGACGTGGACTTTATGGGCTTCTCCTATAGGTCCTTCCTACATTCAATTTATTACTATTGGTTTGTTTACTTTTTGGTGTGTGTGCTGGTGCTTGAACTCAAAGCCTAGGTGCTGTCCTCCAGCTTTTGTGCTCCACTTTTGGCTGCTTTGGTAGTTAATTGAAGATAAGAGTTTCAATGACTTTACTGCCCAGGCTGGCTTCAAACTAGAATCCTCAAATCTCACCCTCCTGAGTAGCTAGAATTATAGGCAGTAGCCACCTGATCCTGTTCTTTTTGGAGTTCTCATGTAGATAGTCTGCTCCGCTGCTGGTCTTGTCCATCTTCCCTACCCATAACCCAACGAAGGTGCTTAAACCATGCAATGCTCTTTTGCAATGCCATCCCTCATTTGTTTCCCTTCTGCCCTGCATGTGATACTAGTTCCCTCTGTTTTGCCTTCCTCAGTATCAGCTGTTTAGATTTACGGTGAATGTACCATTGAATGCCAACCTACATATTACTCTACATTGCATATCTTCAAATATGAAATTTACATCGTGTGATAAACATTAAAGAAGTATTTCATGTGTGAGAGTTATTTAAAGGTTTCTCTGTGCAAAACAGAGTAATCACTAGGCATTTCTGAAATTATGCCATTCTGCTTTCTAAGTTTTCTGAAAGAAGTTGAACAAGCTATTTTAAATACTCCATAATTTTGTTAAAGTTGAGGGTATATTCTTCAATTATGTTGTGCAAGGACACATCTCTGAAGCTCTAGTAATGATAACTATAACTGATGATAGTAATGACTATAAGGGCCTAATTATTATTTCCGCATACACATATATGGTTATGCATACATATATTTATGTGTATATATAAGTAAATATGTTTGTACATAAGCATAGATCCATGTGTACACACACATACACACACACAACCTCTTGGGTTGTATAGATTGGTGTAAAACAAGGTTTGATATCATCATATCATCACTACCCACAGCTTTGTTCTGCAACTCATCTTAATTTGAAATCTGAAATACAGCATTTTTAAGCCTTAAGTTCGGAAAATATTTGGCAACACAACATCCTTGAACATTGAAAGGAAAACAAAATTAATTAAGAGGCTACTACCACTTCCCCATTGCTCTCGTCCTGCCCAGTGCCACAGAGAGTCATGGAGCACTAATATGCTAAGTCTGGGATTCTTGGCCTTAGTTTCAAGTCTCAACCTAGATTAGAGTCATGAATTGCCCTGTCATCATCCTCTTACAGCTCAGGGAGATGTTCTTGATATTACAGATTTTCGCATTCTACCTTAGCAGTGATGCTCTGGGAAAAAGGAGAATCCTCAGTGTATATGGAAAGCTACATTGTAATAATTAACCTTAGACCTTCTATGGGACATTAAAGACAAGTATTTACAGAAGTGTGCTTAAATTTGCCTGATTTACTTTTGTATTTCACACCTCATGGAAATTATGCATAATTTAATAGAAACATTTTCAAATGACAAAAAATACTTCTGCAAAAATGTCATGATAATCAATTTGGTCATTTTATATATATATAATGTTCTAATCTCTGATATGTCTATATAAAACTATCAGTTTTATATTACATTGCTAGTCAAGTAATTAAACCTTTGTTTGAAATCTGAATATTTTTATAGCATAGACTACCCTCTCTATAGATGGCTGGCAGGATTTGTTTTTCGCTTCAGGAGCAATCTATTCTTTGTAAAATATTCCCACACATGCCCATGTCTATTTCTCAGAACGATGCCACAAAGGATATGACCCTTTTGCTCTCAGTAACCTTTCATGGTGCTGAATGGCCTTGGACACTGGTGCCAGTCATCACGATTTGATTTGCTATGGTAAGAATAAGATTATATCTAACAGACGATGTCATTTCCAGGTTCAATAGGCACAGATTTAAAATCAGTCCTCTCTTTGACCCTCTGGATTCTCTTGAACTCTTGCACTTTCTTTGACAGTGTTTGTGAATGAGTGAATTCATGAAAATTCAAGGTTATTTTAATAATAATGGCACTGCCCTGACAAAGGAAGAAGCCAGGGCATTCTCCCCAGCCAGGGTGTTCCTTTTCCAGGGCTGACTTCCTTCCTGGCAGATGACTACAGAGTGAATTCCTGTGGATGGTCAAAGGCTGAGAGCGGCTGTGTGTCTGCAACCTCACTGCTGCTACTGATCTGTGAACATGACATGCCTGAGAATATCGTATCACCATGGCAACCACAAACATGGGGCTAAATTCCATTAGCAACAGTGACTCACTGAGTCAAACAGATAATGCACTGGGCCTGGCCAATGGCCCACAAAGGCTTCTATGAAAGTTGGGATGAATTAACTTTAGTTTGTTATGGCTGCATTGATACAAATTCTCATTTCAGTGACTTCTGCCCTTACAGTGATGCGATTTCTTACACAAAAACTTAAAAACATTAACTGTCTTCCCTCATCCATGGGTGTGTAGTTGGGGTGCATTTTGCTTTTTAAAAATACCTATGAGTCTCATGTCCATATCATTTTTTTTATCTTTTCCATTTGTCTAAATGACTTTTTTTTTTACAATATATTTTCTTCTGAAAACTAATGACAGGGAGTTGAAATTTTAAGTAGTATTTTTCTTCAAATTATTTCCTTTGAAATTTAAAAAATAACTTCATAATTGACAGCATTTTTAGATCAATTATATTTTTTAAAAAACCAACATTTTAACCCAAGATCACCTGGCCAAAAAGAGAAAGAAAGTTAAGCTCTTTGATGTATTTAACACAATTGTTAGGAAGTCAGTTTTAGATAAGATTAAAGAACGTAGACATTTTCAGGATTGCTTTACATGAATGCCCTTAGTTAGCTTTTTATTATCTGATGTGCATGCCTCCTGATATCCTAAATTCAAAAGGTTTAAGATCATTCTTTAAAGAAGAATCTGATAGTATAAGGAAGGTTGCCTTCTTTTACCCAAGAAGTCAGTGGACAGGAAATCAATCCAACTTCTGTTTGAGAACAATGTTATGAGAGGAGAGAGGGAAGGTAAGGGGAAGGGGAGAGAAGTGAGATGAGGAGAAAAGAGAGAGAAAGAGAGAAAGAAAGAAAGAGAGAGAGAGCATTTTCAAGTTATCAAGAATGAACTCCAAGAATTGGAAACAAAAGATTCTTTATCCAATATACAGCTGTTTCTTTTTTTTTTTCTTTCTCTGTTTTAGTTTTCTGTACCTTTTGTCTTGTATATAAGTTTATCTGATCATGGAAGGGAAAGGGAACCACAGAACTAGCAGGACGAAGGATGAACTAATACAACAATGATACTCAGTAGACTCGATGCTGGAAATGAATTTTACAACTTGGAGGGGGAGGGAAATGGGGAGGGGTAAATGGGAGAAAATGAGGGAAGGGGTAACTGTTTAAAAACAAGTGTACTCATTACCTTACTTCTGTAACTGTAACGCCCCCCTCCCCCATCCATCACCTTTACAAAAAAAAAAAAAAAGTCAATTGAAGAACAATGAGTGAGCAGCTCCCTAGACCACATAGTCTTGAATAGACCAATCTATAAGGAGGAGAAGAGCAAGACTCCATAGGGTCTGCTTTTCTAGTGAATGGAGGGAGTCAGACCTGACTAGGCTTTTCCCCCAGACACTGTTAGGAGGAATATAGAATTTGAAAACAAGCTAAATGCAAGGGGATAAAAAAATCCGGTTGGGTCATTTTCAGAGTCAAATCATAAAATATTTAAGTTTGACTTGCCCAATGGTGCAAAAGAAATTGTATGTGTCTTTTTAATATTTGCATTTTTAAATATTTAAATTTTATTAAGTGACAAAATGTTGCACAGGTTTTGAAAAATTGTACCTCAGTTGCTCATTAACAGGTCTACATTAATGTAAATCTATTTTTTATCTTACCATTTTATTTTTTTCTTTATATATATATATATATTTTATTGTAAAGATACTGTACGGAGGGGTTACAGTTACATGAGCAAGGTAATGAATTCATTTCCTATCCAGCATTGTTATGCCCTCCTTTATTTTTCTGCTACCATCCCTTTCCTTCCCACTTCCCCAACTCTTCTCTCCCCTTTCTCCTCCCCACCGCAAAGTCGTAAAGTTTGTTTTCAACATAGTCTTGAACATCTTATTGTTACAATGGGTCACCCTGTATCCTTGTTTCAACATTTTGTTATTTCCCTTCCTCTCCCCAAATTAGAAAAATGTGTATACAAGATGCAGGACACCGGAATCAAATACAGTGACAACAGGGGTTGTACCATGGGGGAAGAACATACAAAGAAACAAATAAAAAAATCAAATATTACATTATAAATATATTAAAAAGAACAGCAACAAAGATAGAACCTCTTGTGTCCCTATCTTGGGGTTCATTTCTCTTAGCATCAGGTTGTATAGTCATATGTACATAGCTTTTGACTTCTTCTGCTTGTCCTAGACATATACTGGTTATTGCAGATAAGGGAAACGATGGAACCTATGTTTCTTTGGGCCTGGCTTACTTCACTTAATATAGTTTTTTTCAAGTCTTTCTATTTCCTAACAAATGGGGCAATGCCATTCTTTCTGATAGAGGCATAGAATTCCATTATATATATATATATATATATATATATAATATCACATATATAATATCACACACACACACACATATATATATATATGTCACATTTTTGTGATCCATTCATCTACTGAGGGGCATCTGGGTCGGTTCCATATCTTAACTATGATGAATAACGCTGTGATAAACATAGTTGTGCTGGTAGCTTTAGTATGGCCTTGTTGGTAATCTTTTGCATAAATGCCTAAAAGTGAGACTGCTGGGTCATAGGGTAGCTCTATGTGAAGTCTTTTGAGGAATCTCCATACTGCTTTTCAAAGTGGTTGAACAAGTTTACATTCCCACCAAAAATGCAGTAGGATTCCCTTTTGTCCACATCCCTTCTAGTATCTGTTGTTATTAGATTTCTTTTTTATAGCCATTTTAACTGGGGTGAGGTAGAATCTCAATGTTGTTTTGATTTGCATTTCTTTTATGGCTAGAGAGGTTGAGCCTTTCTTCATATCTCTATTGGCCATTCTTATTTGCTCTTCAGAGAAGTCCCTCTTTAAGTCTTTAGCCCACTTATTAATCAGAGCACAGCTGAAATCGGGAAAGCAACTCCTTTTGTAATTTGTCCACAAAAAATGAAATACCTAGAGTTAACTAAAGAAGTGAAAGACCTTTATGATGATAACTTTAAAATCCTGAAAAAGGAAATTAAAGCAGAATTAAGGAAGTGGAAAAAACCTCCCATGCTCCTGGATTGGGAGGATTAATACCATGAAAATGGCAATACTGTCAAAGACTATCTACAAATTCAGTGTGATATCTATCAATATCCCAACCTCATTCTTCAATGAAATAGAAGAAGCAATCCAAAGAATTCATATGGAACAATAATAGACCCTGAATAGCAAAAACAATTCTTAACAGAAAGAACAGTGCTGGAGGAATATCAATACCAACTTCAAACTCTACTACAAAGCCATAGTAATCAAACAGCTTGGTACTAGCACAAGAACAGACGTGAGGACCACTAGAATAGAACTGAAGACCCAGAAATGAACCCACAGACCTATCGCCACCTAAGCTTTGATAAAGGGACTAAAAAATATAGAATGGAAGAAAGACAGCCTCTTAAATGATGCTGACAAAATTGGTTAAATATCTGTAGAAAACTTAAGCTAGATCCTTATATATTACCCTGCACCAGAATCAACTCCAAATGGATCAGTGACCTTGAAGTCAAAGCAGACACCCTGAAAAACAGGAAGGAATAGGGGAAACTCTAGGTCTCCTTGTCACAGGGTGAAATTTTCTTAATAAAGACCCAGAAACACAACAAATCAAAGAAAGGTTGGACAAATGGGATTGCATGAAACTGCAGAGCTTCTACATGACAAAGGACATAGCTAGAAAGATCAATAGAAAGCCAACAGATGGGGAGAAGATCTTCACTAGCCATACAACAGACAAGGGTCTTATATCTAAAATACATTTAGAACTCAAAAAATAAAATCCCTCAACAACAAATCCTTAATATTTGAAATTTTGATGGACTTTTTTCCCCCTAAGTAAAGCAATGTGTCCTTTCAATAGGAGAAACCCATGAGCTCCAATATAATTAGTGAAGGTCTACATGTTTCAGTCAAATAGTAAAATTTGTTTCTCCCTTGATGGTTACCTCAGAGCTTCAAACCCAGTCTCTTCATTCTTTAGAGTAATAATTGTGTGTGTGTGTGTGTGTGTGTCTGTGTGTGTGTTTGTGTGTTTCTGTCTTTCCCTCTCTGTCTCTCTCAAAAGCAAGAAGCCAGAGACTGTTCACTATTTTATTCTTCCAATCCATTGACAATTATTTCTACTTACAAGATTGCAAAAATAATCCAACAACCCTATACTGACTGTGTAGAATTTATGAGCTATTTTTATATAGATAGTAAAATCATGCTGTATTAAGGAGGCCAGTCTAAGCCAACTGAATTGTTTAATATAAATCTGAATTAACATAAACAAAGCATGATAGTCAAGTTCTTTATAACATTTCAAAGTAAGAAGGGAGAATTTTTCTTTTATACAGTTATAGAATAATGGGTGTAATTTTTTAAATAAATGACTCAAGTGGTAGAATGCCATGCATGAGTAAGAAAGCTAAGCAAGAACAAGAGGTCCTCAGTTCAAACCTAAAAACCAGCATACACATACACATGCATATGCATACACAGGGTATTTGCATTTACATATATTTTTTAAAAATTAAAATTAACACCAAGTGCTTTTGGATATTGAAAGCAGCTTATCTTTTAGAATATGTCTAATTTTTCCTTTATATGCATTTTATTTTTGGTTGGTTGGTTTTTTTTCTTGTTTTTTTTTTCTTGTGTATTTTAGACGCTAAAACACATAAGTTTCAATTGTTGAGACTTGGCCCTGCTCAAAAGTCAGTACTCATTAAGCACAACAGTGTGTGGGTTTTTTTTAACAACATAAAAGAACTATATTTCCCATTTTTCTTGAGCCTACAACCTTGCTAGTAGGTACTGTTTTCAAGGCAGGCCCTTGGTGGCTAAAGCAAATTGACTATAATATAGCATCTTTATAAGTTGTGAACCCCAGCCTTTTAATTCTTCTTGCTGGAGTTTTAGAGGTGAGCAAGGTGAATGTCTTGCCATCTCCAATTTGTCTCTCGTCTCCTTGTGTATTCATTCTTCCCATCACCATTGCAATAACTCTAATGGGTCAGAATACAAGGCACCCATGCCCTATGTGGCAGTTGTATGTGGAGCATTTCCTCCACTCTCTCTTGGGCTTCTGTTATTTTTTATTATCTCCTGCTTTTCTAGTGTACCTGAGCTGCCCTCCCATCAGTCTCAATGTCAACACTAGCATCAGGTGACAGTATTATCAGCAAGTTCAGCATCCTCCCCTCTCCCCCTCCCCCACCATCGTGTCAGCACCTGACCCTGAGTTGGTTCACCGCATTATTTTAAATTCTAATTCACTTATTTTCGCTCTGGAATTGTACTGATATTTAGAGGGAAAATGAGCTGTTGAAGTAAAAAGAAGCAGCAGCCATCTTTTCATTTTCTTCTTATGTATGGGTTAAATACACAAGAGAGAAATCTAAGGTGCCTCAAAAGGAGTATGCATGCTCAGTCTGTTTTCTGTCTTGGCTTCTTCAAAATAACAAGATGACAACTTTTCCCAGGAATTACTTTTCTGTCTTCCTTACAACCAATGCTTGGACTCTTTCTGTAAGGTTGTCTTTAAGGACTACCCACAAGTTGTATATGAGACAAGAGGAGAGCTTTTCAAGTCCTATCATAGCAAGCTTCTGAGAGATTAGTTACTCTCATGCTATCATTTTCTTCCAGGATGTTGGACTAAAATTATAATTTTGTCACTGCTAAGGGATTGTTCACTATAGAGGAGGAAATCTTGTAACTTGATTACCTTTTGAAAGCGATTCTAGTAAGTTATCAAGAAGCACAGAAATGATTGACATCAGTACAGATAGATTTTACCTGATTTTACAGACTCCTGCCATTCTAGGGGACATTAAAACCCTCCTGTCCCTAGTCAGCCCTATGGTCTTATGCCCTATCTCACCTCCTTGCTGCTTTTCACCTCTTTTCCAGGACAACCTGTCATAGAGTTTCTGATAGTATCAGCACAGGAGGAAGAAAATTCCCTTGACTTTTTTTCCTATTCATAAATAGCAATGGCCACTATACCCACGTTCTGTACTCTATCAGCTCCTTTTGTTCCTGTTAAACAATGTTTATTAACAGCCTCATGATTCAAAAATTTGGGATGTTCTAACAAAACACTGTAGGCCTAGAGGTTACTAAGTCCCAGCAGTTCATCTGTCCAGTTCTGAAGAGTGGGAAGATCAAGATCAAGGCTCTGGCATATTAGGCGTCTGGTTAGGATCCAGTTCTGGGATATGAACAGCATCTCTTCCCTGTGTTTTCACATGATAGAAGGAGTCAAGGAACCCTATTGAGTCCGTGTGATAAGGCCCCAGATTCCATTCAGGAGGGCTTTGCTCTCCTCACCTATTCATCTCAACAAGGCTCTACTTTCTAACATCATCACTGGGAAGATGATGATTTTAGCTTAGAAACTTTAAAGAGATTTGCAGTCTCTTGTTATCCTATGTTGCTAAGCCTCTTCATAGTGTTACCAAAGGTTGTAAAGGACAATTAGACTTATCTAAACGAAATACATTTACTTCCCCAGGAAGCATTAATCCACTGGAGAAAAGAAAAAAGAGGTGATAAAGAAGATGATGCCATTTCTTTCTTTGGGGGGAGCATTTTTTCTTCTACTATTATTAACTATTATTATTGTTGATGTTATTATTATTTAGTGTACAAAAGAGTTGCCATTTAACATAGTGTACCTCTTTCAACATTCTTACCCATCCCTCCCAACCTGCCCTTTCTCTCATTTTTCTTGTAGGATATGCATTGAATGTTTGATTGCATTCTTCACCCTTGTACCCTTCATTTGTTATATTAATTAACCTTTTTAAGAATACAGCCATGAAGAAGAATGAGTCCAAAAGCCATAGATAACCAAGTAATCAGTTTCAAGATCACAAAGAAAAATAAGTTGCAAATAAAGACTCAGAAAGCTTTAAGAATAATTTTAGTCAGCTGACTTAAATCATTTCATTTTCTGGAACTTACTTTGTAAGCTTAGTATGTATGTATGTATGTATGTATGTATGTATGTATTTATTTGTCAGTCGTGGGTCTTGAACTCTGGGCTTGGATGCTGTCCCTGAGCACTTCAGCTCAAGGCTAGTGCTCTACCACTTGAGCCACAGTGCCACTTTCGGTTTGCTGGTAGTTAATTAGAGATAAAAATCTTATGGGTTTTCTTTTCCTGGGATGGCTTTGAACTGTGATCCTCAGATTTCAGCCCCCTAAATAGGATTACAGTGTGAGCCACTGGTGCCCTATGCTTTGTAAGCTTTCAATCAGTCTTTTTTGTATGTGCCAGTCCTGAGGCTTGAACTCAGCATCTGGATGCTGTCCCTGAGCTTTTAAGCTCAAAGTGTTCTACCATATGAGTCATAGGTCTACTTTTGATATTTTGGAAGTTCACTGGAGATGAGAATCTCACAAACTTCCTTGCCTGGGCTGGTTTTGAACTATGATCCTCAAATTTCAGCCTCCTGAGTAGCTAGGATTACAGGCATGAGCTACCAGCACCCAATTTAATTCAGTCATTTGTAAAAATTAAAGAACATTGATAGGGAACAGCTCACTACAATTCAGAAAAGCAGGTACATAGGAGCTCCAAGGATGAAGAGAACAACATATTAGACAAGTATGAGGCAGGGCACCATCAGGGGTGAGCAGGGTTCTAGCAATTCAGCTAGCCAGGTTTGGCCAGATACAAATAAACTGGGAATGGGTGACGTATGGCTGGCAGGCTGCTGAGCAAGAGTATTTTATCCCAAAAGACCTTGAGTATGAGAGAAACAAGACAAATTTGCATTTTATAAAGGGCAATGTGGCATAGCTAGGAAAGGTAAAATGGATCGGAGAAAGAGGGGAAGCTAAAGATAATGAGGGCATGAACTTGGCTAGTAATGCTTCACAGGAGCTTCTACAGCCACAATCTAGTCCTCTTTAATTAAGCTTTTTCTCTGTGCTCACAAAGGCACACACACACTCACGCACACACATGCACGCACATTCACAAGTATGCACACATGTACACAAACATAGACATATGTACACACAACACATATGTGGGATGGTTTTCCCCCCTTTGGTTTTGTTTTTATTTCTTATTATCTTTAAGTAGTTTTATAAAGGAGTTGCCATTTAATAAAACAGTTTGTGAAGACAATATATCTTCATCAAAGTCGCCCCTTTCAATTTCTCACCCATCCCTCCCCTACTCATTCCTTCCATCATCTTTCTTAACTTTGTAGGATATATATTGGATTTTCTTTTTCCTGTCACGGGGTTCGCACTCTGCGCCTTGGCACTATCCTGGAGCTTCTTTTGCTCAAGGAAAATACTCTACTATTACACCACTTCTGGTTTTTTTTGAGTAGTTTATTGGAAGTAAGAGTCTCACAGAGTTTCCTGTCCAGGTTGGCTTCAAACTACAGTCCTCAGATCTCAGCTTCCTGTGTAGCTAGGATTATAGGCCTGAGCCACCAGTGCCCAGTTATATTGGATTTTGACTGAATTCTCCCCCTCTTCTTTCATCTACCCTTTCCCCTTGACCCCATATTTCTGGTTTTCACTGTGCTGTGCCACATTTTACCTGATACTGGGAAGTGACAATGGCTGGACACCCAGCAGCAGTCCTTTGAGCAGAAGGGAAAATAACCCACTCTCTATTCTGTACTGTACTGCTGAGCTGTCTTGCTCACTAAGTTAGGTGTAGTGAATGCATTTTTCATTCATGGTGAATTCAATGCATGATGAGTTTATCAGGATGTAAATTCACTTGTAAGCCAAGGATCATTCATATTCCATCTGACTTGTCATCCATGAAGATTGGCACAAACTAGCACATGAATTTATTTAGGTGGATGGATATGGAAAAGATCTCAAATTCATATCCCATTGAAGATATTGGGTGGTTCATAGTGCATAAAGAAAGATATGCAGCAATGTAATTTTCTAAGGAAGCAAAGTAAGGTCTTAAATGGAGGTTGAACATGGGTAGATTGCTAGATCTGTCCTATCTGGGGCCCTGTGAGCCAGAAGATGTGTTCCATAAAATGATTGCCTTTCAAAACTATAGGGTTAGACACATGGTTGTCTGGCAGCTATGCTACAACCAAACTTGATAATTTTGAGAGTATTATCTGAGAGCATTGTTTAATGTGATAAGGTTATTTTATTGTTGGTTTGTGTCTGTTTGTTTTTACTGTATTTGCTTTTCCATTTATACAACTCACATTTTAAAATGTACATGCTTGCGTTAGAAATATAGGTTGTGCAATTAACCTGCTCCTTCTCCTTTACAACTTTGGTCTTTGAATGTGACATTTAGGTTTCTAACATAATTAAAAATGATAAAAACATTTTAAAATACATTTATATATCCATATTATAGCTAACAAAATAATTATATTCCTGACTGAACAAATTTCCTTTCTTTCCTTCTATAGTCTTATGCTCATCTCAAATGTAAAACTTTTATGAAAGAACATATTTCAACTAATTTTATTTTTACACAGTAAAGAATTTATTTACTCCTAAAGTTAATGCATAAAGATTCTTAATTACATTGTTAACTTTGCCTTGAAATACCACGTAGGAAAAGATCTTGCATAGCACAAAAATAAACAAATGATGCATTAACAGCGTTTGCTGAGCTATGTTTACATGGAAAATTTCCTACATCGAATGGAAATTTCATTTATGTAAGAAATTTTAGTTTAGGTAAAAATCTTCATGTATCATTACTAAATTATACTTAAGAAACTGATAGTAAATGTGTGAAGAAATATTTTGTTGATTCCATTTAAAAATTATATGTGATTATTTTAAGTGAATATTTAACAAATTAATTTTAAAGACAAATGTATTTATTGTATCTGTGTAGTCATAAATTATCCTGCTATTTAAATAAAACAGGATATTTATTGAAGCCTGTGGAAATTGGATATTTAATGTAAGTAAAATGAAAAATATCAATTATCACATGCACTAAAACAAAATATGCTTTAAGTTTATTTTTGCATATAAATTTTATAAATGTTTTAAGATAGAAATCATGTAAATAGGGCTGGGAAGGTGGCTCAGTGGTAGAGCGCTTGCCTTGCATGCATGAGGCCCTGGGTTCGATTCCTCAGCAACACATAAGCAAAAAGAAAAAAGCCAGAAGTGGCACTGTGGCTCAAGTGGTAGAGCGCTAGCCTTGAGCTGAAGAGCTGGGGGACAGCGCCCAGGCCCAGAGTTCAGGCCCCACGTCCGGACTCAAAAAAAAAAAAAAAAAAAAAAAAGGAATCATGTAAATAAAATATAGTTTCGATTATCTTTTGATTTAAATATTTTATGGAATAACTATCTTACTATATGTGTCCTTTCTTTTTTTAATTGCAAATCTCTAAAAAGCTCTCATGATTTTTATCTTTATTGAATAATTGATTAATTATAATACTAAGATTCTGGCTAATACTATATATATATATCTATCAACTCTTTAAAATTTAAACATGCTTTGTTTTATAATCTTTTTACTGCAGACTTATTAATATACTTACTCCCTTTAGGCTGTCCATGAAGGCAAGATTATATAAAATATTATTTATAATTATTTAATAAAATTTTTCTAAGTCTAGGTATGCAGCTAAGTGGTATAGCGTTTATCTAACATGTACAAAGTTCACAAAATAAAAATTACTTGTAGCTTCACCTAATCAGGAGATATTTCTTTCTGCAATAGACAATCTTGTTCATTTTTGTCTGTAGCTAGGGTGGCTGAAATTCATTTGATGAAGGAGACAAACTTTTGTTAAGTCTACATGTTTGTATCCATAACTTTACCAACCACACCTGCAATTTATATTTATATCATACTTATGCATCATTTTGTTTGCCCAACATTCTGAATACCTCTCTTCCTCCCTCCCTCCTTTCATTCTTCCTTCCTTCCTTGCTTCCTTTTGCTTGTAAATGGTTTGAGTTCAGAGCTTGCTTGCTCAGCTGGTGTTCCATCCACTCCTCTAGTCTGGATGGTTCTGAATTTTGATCCTCCAGACCTCAGCCTCATTAATACCTAGAATTACAGGCCTAAACCACTATCACCCACCCTAAATTACTCTTTCTAATTTATCTCTAAACCATATGTTTCTGATATAGGATATTAAAGATTTTGATTCAATTATATTTCCTAACATATTTTCCACTTGAATAGATTTCTTATACTTTTTCCATTAAGATATCAGTAAAAAGGACCTTCCTTCCATTTATCATAGCTTTAATAGTAAGTAAGGGCTAAGGAAGAATAAACTCCTATCACATGCATATTATAAATTTAATTTATAAAATGAATATTGAATATGATTTAACAAGTTTTTTTTTTTTTTTGCTAATGATACAAACTCAATGATAAAAACCAAAACATATTCAAGCAACTTAAGAGGTCTTGAGTGAAGTGGATCCTGAGCTGGAGCCCAAGCTGGTATGATTCCATTTTCTGCCTTTGTTTTAGGGATTTTAGACTTGATGGGCCTAGTTCCCAGAATGAAAAAAATACATCTGGTCTGCCTCCCCTGAACAACCCAACCCACCCTTGATTGTTAAGTTAAAGACTGACCCATAAAACAGATAGGTTGTAATCTGGCTCCAACTGGTGACACCACTTGCTTATGGTAAACCCTGCCTTTTGCACATGTTTACAGAAAACTCCGACTTTTGTCCACCAACAGGTAGACTTCACCTTACCCACTAAATTTGCATGCCATTTTAAACCAAGGTGATAGGCTGATTTAAACAGCCATTATGAACTGTAACCTCATTGGCCACCTGTGTGTGGTCTGGTATGACTGTACAATCCTTTGTGTGTGTTACGATCCCATTGGTCACCTGCGCATGGCCAAACTTGACCTCATGAATTTTGCTTTTAAAAAACAAAGAATGGGGCCGCTTGTGGTCACAGTATCAGCTGCGGAGCCTGTGCTGCTGCTCTGACAGGTCAGTGTAGGAACCTGCTCAATCAAGTTACTTCTTTGTTAACAACTTTGTTGCGGTGGGCTTTGTCACTCCGGACGACGAGGTGGGCTTGCCTGCCTGAGTAGGGGTCTTCCTACTACAATGAGCACAGAGATAAACAAAGAATACTGTCATAAGAGAAGTATCGTAAAAGAGGTATCATAAGAGGGCTATCAGAAATCACAAAAGTCTGAGTGGGAGTATGTCCTTTAGAGAATGATAGCAACTTGTGATGGCTGCTTCTTTCATATATTCAGATTTCCCAGAAATAATCAAAGCACACACAACAACAACAAAAAGTGCCACTATGTCTTGTTTGTGGGGGGAGAGGGAATAATAGTGTGTAAGACTGGAACAAAGGGTTGATTGTATTTTTCTCCTGGCCATTCCCAGTCTCTCACCTGTCAGGGGACACCAGGGCCTCAAGAGATCACATGTGAACTTAAAAGAGGAGAAACTGAATAAAGGAGGCGACAAAGGAATGGAAGTGAGCACAGGCTACCTGAGAAGAGTAATAACCAGAGGAGGAGTGAGATGTGAGAAAAGTCTTCAGGAAGCAGCATGAATGGCAACCCAAGCCTCTTAAGTTGTTTGTTTCTGTCTTATCTTCAGAGGGGATTGCCTGTAGTCTTAGAATTTTGCCTTGTATCTCAGGCCTAGAGAACTCCATTCATTTCCATAGGCATTCCTTTCCTTTTCCACATCTGCACTTTCCCTTAGCCAAGGCCACACCCCCAGACAGAAATGGCCAGAACTCTAGCTTTTGGAGTATAGGAGGATTCTGAAGCCTGTCATGGTCTCTTGCCTAGAAGTAGGAGAGAAAGTAGGAGCAGTATGAAAGAATGAACAACTGGTGGTCTATAGGATAAGAAAGGAAGAGATTTCTAAGGAGGCAATTTAATAGAGCAGAAAGGTTGAAGTTGCTTGGTTTAAAAATGAGTATTTTTTTGGCTCATTGTAGATGGCTTATCCTCTAATTCCCACTACTTAAGAAGCGGAGATCTGAAGACTGTGATTCCAAGCATTGCAGGCAGATAAATATGAAATTTTTACCTCCAATTAATAAAAAAAAAGTCCGAAGTAGAAGCATGATACAAGTGGTAGAGTGCTAGCTGTGAGCAAAGCAGCCCTGAAAAACAAGAGAGTACAAGGCTCTGAGTTAAAGAAAGAACGAAAGAGATTTTTTTTTTAATAAGAGATGGGTAAAAGAGCTCAGAGGAACATTGTTCTGGACGCTCTCTGAATTGAATGGAGGGTATCATCTGACAGTAGATTTTATTGTAGCAGCACAACTAAAGAGCTGGGAAAAGTCCTGCCATGGGTGGATGCAGTCAGTCATTGCTGTAACATTGACTTAAAGATATTCCCCAAATGTCTATGTTCCTCAGCCTGTGGTATATGAGCTGGTAGTGAAGCTTTTTTTAAGAAATTCATCCAAGTGGGAGGAAGGTAGGTTGCTGGGGACATATTGGGACTCTGGATTCTTCCTCCCTGTAATTGCTTCCCATTCACTGTGCCGTGAGCAGCACCCTCTCCCCATACTCCCCCACCAGGCTCTGCTACCTTGCCACAGGCACAAGCCACCAGGCAAATGTGTCATGGACTGGAGTCTCCCAAATGGTGAGTACAATAAATCTTTTCTGCTTATAAACTGATATCTAAGGTTTTTTGGGGGGAGGGTGCATGTTTGTGGTGGGACTGGGGCTTGAACTCAGAACCAGGATGTGCTCTCCTTTCTTTTTATTATTAATGTTTTTTCATTGTGAAAATACCATTCAGAGGAGTTACAATTACATGAGCAAGATAATGATACAGTTCTTATCAAGCATTGTTGCTGCCTCCTTTGGTTCCCCTTACCGTCCCTGCCCTCCCATTCCCCCGCCCCCCACCAAAGTTGTAAAGTTCCTTTCTTGTACATCTCATTGCAATGGGTTGCAATGGGTCCACCTGTATCTGTATTTAAACAATTCGTTTTTTTTTCTCCTTCCCCTCTCCAAATGATAACAAAATCAAATACAGTGAAAACAGAGGTTATACCGTAGGGGAGGGACATACAAAGCAACAAAGAAATCATCTTATAAATATGTTAGAAACAATAGAAAGAAAGAAAAAACCATTTGAGTCCTTATCTTGAGGTTCATTTTGCCTAACATCAACTTATCTGACCGTTTCTGCTTGTCTTAGACATATACTAGTTATTGCAAATAAGGGAAACCATGGGACCTATGTTTCTTTGGGCCTGGCTTACTTCACTCCTATTGCAGTCAAGTCTTGTGCTCTATCACATGAGCCATAACTCTACTTCAAGGATTTTGGTGGTTAATTGGAGATAAGAGTCTCAAAGACTTTACTTTCTGGGGTGGCTGAGATCCACAACACTCAGATTACAGCCTCCTGAGCAGCTAGGATTCTAGGCATGAACCACTAACTAGTTGCACTAATGTATCTAAGATATTTTGTTACAGAAAACTGAGTAATACATACTTTAAAGGAGAACTAGAGTAAATAAAAAAGGAAGGGGAGGGGCATTGTCAGTTATGATTTTGGTTAAAGGACAAAAATATCCTAGGTGATCTTAAAGACAGAGCCTTCCTATTTTAGAATTCCAAGGGAAGGGTGACCCAGTGAGCACGCTTCTTTATTTGTCTGTGTGGAATGAGAACTGCTCCACAGGATGATATCTTTATGATTTGCTCTTTACTACACCAGCCGCAGAGCCACGAGCAGCTAGACACCAGTGCATATGGTTTCCTGGTTATAAGGATGATTAGTTCTTCCATATTACAAAAGAGTGAGGATTAGAATCCCACAGAGGCTTTCAGTTGAGAATTTTCATCTTCATTATATGCAGAGACTGTTAAGACCATGATGGGAAAATAAAACTTTTCAAATATTAGAAATGAGGTCACTTTGACTTTAGATTATAGCTTACTACTTGTTGCAAAGCAAAACACATTTTTTTCATCATTTCTATCTATTCTTTATTGGAGGAAGACTGGAAAAGCTGTCAGGCCTAGAGATGACATGTCCCAAAGGACTGAGATGGAGGTCAAGGGAGACAGATATTCCAGCTGCCGAACCCATTCTCTCATGTGTGAAGTGTGAACTGTGTCTCTACACCGAAAACTGGGAATGAAGCCAGCAAGAGCAGAATGAATTAATCCTGTGCACAATGCTCCATCAGTAAGCCGCTCTCACCCAGGGTGAAGAAGCCAATGAACTGAAATGAGAAAGATGCAAGGTTGGGAGGACTTTCTCTGCAGAGTGAGACATATGTTCGAGACACCTGAAATGCAGATGATCTTCAAGGTAACTCAATTTACATTTTATAATGGAACAAAAACAATGCAGATTCCTGTAGAAATTGCATTCCACCTATTGAAGTTTGACCCTTACCTAAGCTACTGATTCTTAGCTGCAAAGCATGAAGCCATGGGACCATGAAGCTCTAATGTGCACTGTGAGGCTAAGCTCAGGTGGTGCTTGGTCGGCTAGATGTTTCCAACTAAAAACTTCCTGCATATTCACTTAACATATATTCAGCTTAGATGGGTTTATTATCCTGCAACCTGGTGGTAGTCAAGCAGTATGGGTAGAAGATTAGAGCTACAAGAATAATGAAAAGGAGAAGCCTGAGTTGAAGCAACTGATCTGGGCTCTTTATTGAGGTTCCTTCCACTGTACTTGGAGTTATGTATGTCATCCTTCAGACAGGAAGGGCCGTGGAAGGAAGCCTCCTCAAACATTTAACAGTGAGCAAATACCTCACATGCTCCTCTCTCACAACTAGCTCAGATGTAGATCTGCTTAGACAGCCAATGTGTAGGAGATGAAATTGATTTCATTTCTTCCCTGAAACTGTGGCTATCATATTACACAACATTAAAGAAAAAGATGAAACATCTGTGGTGTTTGAAATATTAAACATACACACAAAGATAGAATTCACTAAGTAAAAGCAAGATAAAGACATAGACTATTTTTTTCTTTTTTAAATTTAATTTTAGGTGATGTACAGAGGGGTTACAGTTGCATTATGTAAGGTAATGAGTACATAGCTTGTCTAACATGGTCACCTCCCACTTATCTCCCACTTTCCTTTCCCCCAACTCCCTCCCCCCTAAGTTGTAAAGTTCATTTCCAACATATTGTCTTGTGAGTATCATTATTGCATTGGTTCACTCTTCATCCTTTGTCTCATCATTTTTTGTTCTCCCTCTCTTTCTCAAATCAATAATGTGTATACAAGGCACAGGGTACCAAAAAGGACATATAAAAAACTTTTATGACTAATTTTTTTTCAATAAAAACCTAGAGTAAACATTGAACATTATTTTAATGGAAGAAACTACAAGGTTGAAGGATAGTATATTCTAAAACTGGGAGAAAAAAAAACAAAATGTTTAAGGATAGGATATGCAAAAATTCATAATGAGTTTGCTACAAAAGACCCTATTTATTATTGAAGTATTTCCAAAATATGTACCAAATAAGCAAATGCTAATTTTTAAATTATTCTTTGCAAAAATTTTAATATCATTTGGGTACTTTTGTATATTAATATATTAGAGATTCTGAGTGGTTTTTAAATGTCAAGTTTTAAGCAAGCATACATAAGAAAATTTGCTGTAGTTAGCTATACTATCATTTGTTCAAAATTATGTGATCATTGACCATACTTACAGAATTTTAAAAACCCATAATATTAATAATCAGTAGAAGTGCATTAATATTTAGACTAATCATATTTGCATTTATTTTAAAGATAATGTATTTTATAGATGCCATTATGAATTTCATAAAGAATTGCTATGGGACATTTGTAATCATGTGTCATTTACCAACTGTTTCTTTAAATATCCAATTCTATATAGCTTTGTGTTTATATATATATGAATGCTTGTGTATATACACACATTTAAGCATACATAGACATACATGTAGTTTAATTATTAATTTGTCTTATCCCAAATTTTTTTATTTTTTTCAGATTCTACAAATATATACAAGTGATTTTATTCAAATGACTATTGTTTTGAGTGTGAAGAAAAATAAATTGATTTTAAATTTCCCAAGACAACATTAAACTTTAATGTCTCACAGATATACTGCCATATATTACATTAGAGATTATCTTCAGAAACAGTAAGACCCAATTTGAGTGAAGCCTTGAATATTTTTCCCAGGAAATTTGCTAATATATATAATCAAAATAACTAATGAGATGTGATACAGTGAGCATGTTGTTTTGTTTGAAACGTCTTCAAATGTAATCTTGCTTTCTATTTTGTATTAGTGTGAAAATAAGTAATAATTCAAGAAAATATAAAAAAGTAATAAATGCATTTTCTCTTAAAATTCAGCAAAACAGTTTTTACACATGTAAGCTCATACAATTGTGCATTGTTTACACACACACACACACACACACATGCACACCCATACACATACATGAGGAGAGTAATGTGTAAAAACTCTATCAGGAAGACACAGGCCTAGAATGATCTATGGATTTCTGTTCCAAGCATGATAATATAGATGTTAAAGAGGTTAGTTTTAGTATCTTTTAGGAAAAGTGAAAATTATTTATGAACAATATGGTCAAATGTATAGAGACAAAAAAACATTTGTATACTGCTCAAGTGTAACTTTGCCTGTCTTTATCTATTAAGGAAAATTCTTTTCTCTATCAAAAGAATGGAATATAATTTAAGAGAGGAGCTATGGTTACATTCATGGTAAAGAACCAGTAACATATTTATGCTTCCATGCATAAAAGACCTTTTCAGCCACTTGGCTTCAGGCAGCACAGAGGGGTAATCCCCAGGGTCAAGGAAGTAAAGAAGGTGAACACTATGATTTGTCCATCTTATGTGTGGAGAGAATTCTTAAGATGCAGAGCTCTCTGTTGAGCACCAGACAGAGTCTGGAATACCCCTGTAGTTAGGAAGACATAAAGCTGGCTAGAATTACAGAGGGAATTAATAAAGAAGAGTGAAGAGACCTGTAAAAGTTTTGTCTTTTGAGGCACTAACACAATAAAAACATGGGTCCACGAAAACACTAGTTCACTAATGTGTAAGACAGTTCTGTTTTCCCAACAGTCATATTTTGGAACCAAATGGGTAAACAAATAGTTTCAGGGAAATACTTCTCAGCAAGTATAAATGTAATCTTATTTGGAAAAAATATTTATTCAAGTGTTTATATATCTGATCTTTAATATCACTAATTATTCTTGTAATGGTTATTATCAGTTCATATTTAAAATCTTTATTGCTTTCACTTTTAGCCATTTCCTTTGTTGTAAAGATATTGATTGACTGAACTCAAAGAAAATGCCAAAAATATGTAAATGAAATAGTAAGAAAATACACATATGAATGAAGAATTCAATGAAGATATAGAAATCCTGCAAACAGGCTGAAATCCTAAAAGTAAAAAGCTCAATAACTCAAATGAAAAGCTTACTTGAAAATTTTGCTAATGAACTGAACAAGTTGAAATTCAAATGTTAGCATCTGAAAATAAGCTATAGGAATTAGATTAATCAGATGAAAACAAAGGAGAAATATGTTCAAGCAATATGAATTATACAAGTAAAGCCAGTCTCTGGTGGCTCACGCCTATAATCCTAGCTACTAAGAAGACTGAGATCTGAGGATCATGGTTCAAAGCCAGCCCACCAGGAAAGTTGAGGAGACTCTTATCTCCAATAAATCACCAGAAGACCAGAAGTGGCACTGTGGCTCAGTTGGTAGAACTCTTGCTTTGAGCAGAAGAGCTGAGGGATAGCACCTAGGCTCAGAGTTCAAGTCCCACAACTGACCAAGAAAAACAAAAGTAAGACCTCTAGGATACCATCAAAGGACCAAATATTAAAATCATGGATAAAGAAGAAAGAAAAGACCCACAAACAAAAGGTCACAACAAAAATACTCAAGAAAATAATAGAAGAGTTCCCTAATTTTGAGAAAGAGAATGTCACAGAATATAGAAGCTTTCAGAACACTAGACAGACAAGATCAGAAAAACAGGGGAGAAAGCATGGAATGAATGACCTATTTAGAATCCGAAAACAAAATATTCCTCAACCTAGATTACTGTAACCAGCAAAGCAAGTCTTTGTAGTTGAAGGAGAAATAAAAACATTTAAAAATAAACAAAGATTATAAGGATTCATGACCACTAAGCTAGTACTGCAGAAGATAAAGGATTTCTATACACAAAAAAGAAGACAAACTCAATCAGAAAAAATGCACCAAAGATTTAAAAGTAATATCAGAAACTCAAACTACTACAAGAAAACACAAGAGACCATCAGGTACTTTTTCAGAAATTTTGGACAAGTCATTGTAGAAGCTGAATTAAGTTACTTTAGATACTTTTTATCTCTGGGCCTTCATCCTTAAAAAGGGATAGGATTAGAAATCATTGGTGTTTAGTCAATCAATCCCCAAGTGAATAACCTTACTATCTGCAGAATTGTGCAAACATTTGACCTAAAATTTTAAGACAAAGAAGATGAGTGCAGACCAGCCAGAATTACAATGCAGGATTAGATAAAAATCACACAAATCTAAATATTTCAGGACACTGCTCTCATAAAAATAAGTGGGAGACTCTGACCATTTGCTCTGGATTTTTGAAATCTAGGGGAAACACTATACTAACAGTAATTGTCTAAGGGGAAATAAAAGGTATAGAATTGGCAAATATACAGGAAAAATCTGGGAGATCCTTAGGATCCTTAACTATGCTGTTAGGTGAAGATGTCTCAAAATAGTAGAGAGTGGTAGAGGTACTTTGTCCTTCAAATGCAAAGACAACAATGCCAGATTTCAAGGGACAGAAAATATGGAGGAGCAAAAATAGCCAGTGTCACCTGAAAATATGAAACTCACTGATAAATTAAATACATAGTCAAATATATATTCTAATACCATAATGGTGGTATGTAAATTATATTTATATATAATGATCAAAAGACATGACTATTAAAATAATAGATTAGTTTGTTGATAGATGTACAATAAAAAAACATAATTTTTCACATCATCACATGAGTATGAAAACAAGGGTGGAGGTAAATGTTCAACAAGAAATGTACTCATTACCTTACTTATGTAACTGTAACCTCTCTGACATCACCCTTACAATAAAATTAAATTAAATTTTTAAAAATCACATAGAGATGGACAAAGAGTGAAGCTTTTTTCTGTGTGGTAGGTGTTAAGTTGTTATCATCTTAAAATAGACTATTATAAAATGAATTAATTTAAGCTTCATGGCTATCACAATAAAAGCCCTCACACTATTAATGTATGTTAATTTAAAAACTTAAAAAGAAATTATTTAATCAAAAGATATAAAATGGCCAGGCACCAGTGGCTCATGCTTGTAATTCTAGCTACTTAGGAGGCTAATATCTAATGACCGTGGTTTGAAGCCAAGCCAGGCAGGAAAGTCCTTGAGACACTTATCTTCAATTAATCACCAAAAAGCTGAAAGTGGAGTTGTGGCTCAAATGGTAGAGCACCACTTTTGAGTGAAAAGGCTAAGAGACAGTTCCCTGCCCCTGAATTAAATCCCCACTATTGTCACTAATTAACTAGCTAACTGACCAAATAACTAACCAACTAACTAAGTAAATTTTGAACAAAAGTAAATGAAGTTAAATGATTAAGACAGTAGAAATATAAGCCTACAAGATAGTTTCATGAACAGGTGGAAAAAACTCATCAACTTTTATGTTACACAAAGAAAAGAAAGGAAAAAAGAAAAATAACTGATATCATGCAAATACAGAAGACTATGAAAAACGTATTTCAACAAGTCAGACATCCTACAAGATGTGTGGATATATTACCAGGTACATATAATTCATCCCAGCAGAATCATGAATAAATAGGAAATCTTCACAGGCCAATGAATAAGGACATTGAATTAAACAGTTCTAAAAGTCTTCATCAAAGAAAAGCAAAGAATGGAAGGCTTCACATGCTACCAAAACCTTAAAACACTGGAAACATTTTTTTTTTTCAGATTGGTATGTCTTCTCATTCTTCTGTCAAAGCTGTCCCTAAATTCATGGTCCTCTCTCCTCAGCCTCTTTGATAGCTGGGATTTTCAGATATATGCCACTGTGTTTGGAGCTTAATAAAGAGTTAACCTAAGATCCAGCAAATCCAAGAGAAATAAAACATATCTGTGTAAAAATTGAACATCCATGTTCACAGCCCAAAGTGAAAACAACATAAATAGCTCCCACCTTGACTAATAGAAAACAAATGTAGTATATCCATATAATAGTGTATGAGTTGGTCTTAAGGAGAAATGAAGTAGCCAACACAAGTTCCAACAGGGAACAACCTTGGAAACATTATTGGAAAATAAAAAAATGATAGTCATAAAGGCAACATATTGAATACATAGTATGGTTTTATTTACAGGCAGTGTCCAGAATAGACACATTTATAGGAACAGAAATACTAGTGTTTGGTAACATTAAAGAAAGGAATGACTGTAGGTTGGCTGTTTGTGAGCACTGTTTATGTCTACTGTCTAAATATTTTTTTAGATAATTTAAAGAAATTGTTTAGATAATGTAAGGAAATTCTGAGACTAAGAAAAGAAGAGTAAATGTTAAAGATGGGAGAGCTTTCAGAAATAATATTAGAAAATACTAGTTGGATATATTAAAATATAACCATCAGGTTTTATTGTGTAGCTACTTAGGATTTGAGATTCATAACAGCCTGTGGTTTCTGGGCTTCTTTCCTTTCTCTGCATATTGTTCTTTCTTTTTGTCATTCATGTTAGTGTCTCTCTAGTCCTGCTGTTGAATTGCTTTTCACTTGATTATCAATATTCTCTCTTCAGCACTGACGGATGGCATATTTCAAGAGCAAATATATATCACTTTAGTGAATGACAGAGATCAGGTATCATTTAGACAAATGTGTGCTTTCTACAATCATCAAACCTATTTATAGGGAAAGATAACATACTGACAACTATATGAAACACTTGCCTCGTGCTCACTGGGAAAATTACTCTTTGTTCTCTTTCAAATTTTAAAGTTACACATTTCCAAGGTACTTTCTAGTGTAATCCATCAGTGACTAGGTGAAATTAATCTCCTGCACCCTCCAGAGCAATTCTTGCCAGGTTTTTAGATAGCTTTAATGTCATTAAAGGTAATATACTTGGGAAGAAGTGTAGTTTGCCTTGAACATTTCATTGTCTCTTATCCAAGACTGTTTTTTTTCCTTGATTATTCTCTCCTTAAGTATACTGTGAG
The DNA here is from genome assembly GCF_019054845.1 of Dipodomys spectabilis. Classification (NCBI taxonomy): domain Eukaryota; kingdom Metazoa; phylum Chordata; class Mammalia; order Rodentia; family Heteromyidae; genus Dipodomys; species Dipodomys spectabilis. Next base: position 8,253,054 of record NW_024870864.1, on the reverse strand, counting down.
GTTTAGCTAGATGATTCTTAAACATCTTAAGCATAATGTTGTTTTTATAATCGAGAATACCCAGTTTTACTTACTCTTGATAAGTATAGTTTAAGAGAGGTACTCAAGGGGCAGAAGTAAATAACAAGAGATCATCAAGTTTTCTCTATGACTCACTGAAAGAAAATTAAATTTTTGTTCTGTTAAAAGACATTTTTTTATTCCTAAAGTCAAAGTACTCATTAGTCTTAATGCATCTTGTCTTTGGTTTATATATTTTTGTGTTGTTTTAGCAAGGATTTATTTTAGTATCACAGGAGAAAATAGAGGGAAATAGAAAAAAGAGAAGAAACATTTCCTGCTTCTGCTACAGAAAACTGAACTTACTCTTATGGATTATATCTTAATATTACAAATTCATAAATAATGATTGTTGTAAATAGATGAATGATTAAAACCATCATAGCTAATGGTTCAAAGATACATAAATTTTTACTGCATTTATAAAATACTTAACAAGGTTGTTTGCCAAATGCAAATGTAAAAAATCACTTGAAGTAGATTATTTAGAGATACATATCGTAGAAAGCAAAATGAATCATAGAGAATCAAACTAGCACTGAGCAGTATGTGAACTAGAAGTAAAATAGGCATAAAATATCAAGCAAGTCTACATGCCCTTTCCTAACTTACCATTGTAATTTTCAACAGAGATTTCTGGTTTTGCTTTGCTTGCTGCTAAATTATGAACCATATTCCAAAACTAAGAGTATTAACTCACTATTGAATCCCCACTTTTACATATCCAACTAAATTCAAACCTCTCTGCCAAGATTTTAATTGATTTTTGTAGAAGCCAGTTGTTAATAGGATAATTTGTCAATACAATAATAAAACAATTGTCTCAATGACTCAAGGAGTCCAGTTCATCAGATAACAAAGTTGAGTTTTGTTTCATTAATTGAAAGCAGGTGTAGGTTTGGTTGGATGAAAGACACAAATCCCCTGGCACTGTGGAACTGCAGGTCAGAGGTCCCTGAAAAATTAGTTAAGTGTACAGGTCAACAGTGGCCCAGACAGGTGCCTCAGCTTTGTTTCTGTGTTACTTCCTGTGTTCTGGTTTAAACACTAGTCTCTTGAGCTCGGGCATGGAGGTCAATGCAGGGATTTGTGAGTCTGTAGCAAATTAGTAGCCAGGCAGGGTAGGATTCCATACACTCACTAACATATGATCCTAAGTACCCAGCCAATATTAAGTTCACAGGGTAAAATAGTTCCTAAATGTTTCATACTTTCAAAGACACTAGAGAAGATTGTAGCCAATCTTGAAAAATAGACAGCATTCTCAAAAAAATAAAGACAAATAGAATGTAAGAATTCACTGATATGATTGTTAAGAAAAGGAATCAGTGCTAGACAAACTACATTGTTGTTTCAATGCTCTGAAAATTGCAAACTCTTTCATTTTATCTTGTTAATTTATAGCCAGGACAAACATATTCTACATTTGGGCACTTTTATCATGCTGTTAAGTTCCCACATGTGTCTTATTACAATTCTTAGGAATCAATGACGCAGTAAGTTATTCTCGAGTTTCTGCATCGTAGTAGTTAGTGAAGAACACAAACTGGAAGTTAACTTAGATGCTTGACATTGACAGATTTTTTTGCTCTTAGACACCTTCTAAATATATAAACTTAGCTAATGAGAAGGCACATGCACACAAAAAACATAGTTACTCAGACTTTTCAAATAACTTGATGCCTTAAAATAAACACATGCACACACACACACACATATACAAACAGAGGATATTTTTCTTCTTTACTAAGCCATAGAACAATTATATTTTAAGGTTAAGCACAAGAATTTATTTTGGTACTGGATTTATAAGCCAGTAGCCTTTATTGTTTGTTGTTGTTATTACATTTTGGGACTGGTTTCACCTGCTCAGTTGTCAAGGCTGACATGAAGCTTGCTTTGACTGGCCATGAATATACAATCGTCCTGTCCTAGCATCTGAGGCTCATCCTAGCTGTTACTGCCTGAAAATTCTTAAATCCTAAATTAGGCTTAACTCATGACACTAAATGTTAAGACAACTAGAGTTAAAGTGGGAGTAATTCAAACTGATATTACATACAAATAGCTTAGCCAACTATAGAAAGAAAAGCAAGAGGAGCTACGAGAACTGAGTTGAGATATTTGGACTAACCCTGTGATATTTACGGTACTTTTTATGACACGCTTACATGGCATTTAAATCTTCTTTATCTTTAATAATTGTTCCATTTTTCTTCCTGTTTGTTACCATCGATAGATTCTAAAATGTAGTTGTGTGGTTGTGTGTGTGTTTATATGTGTGTGTGTGTATATGTATGTGTGCATGTGCATGCACGTACATGCACATTGGTCTTGGGGCTTGAACTCAGGTCTTGAGCACTGTTCCTAAGCAATTTTTCTCAAGGCTAGTGCTTTACCACTTAAGCCATACCTCCATTTCTGGCCTTTTTGGTAGTTAATTAGAGATAAAAGTCTCAGAGAAGTTTCTGCCCTGGCTGGTTTTGAACTATGATTCTTAGATCTCAACCTCCTGAATAACTAGGATTAGAGATATGAGCCACCAGTACCCTGTTAAAATGTGCTATTTTTTATATTAACTCTTCTAAAATTGAGATTTTTATTTTATTTTTTTAATTTTTAATTTTTTATTGTGAAAATACCATACAGAGGGGTTACAATTACATGGGCAAGGTAATGAGTACATTTCTTATACAGCATTGTTGCCTCCTCCTTTGTTTCCCCTTATAAAACTGAGATTTTTAAATCAGTGTTTTATCAGTATTAATAGCAGTGTTTGGTTTTACTTACTGGTTCCTATGTTAATAGTACATATTACACAATGATGACATTCTGTATCTCAAGAGATAGTAATGCAAACCAGCACCCATTTTTACAATAATAACCCCACATTGTGCAACATTCTTAATGTTCTTGGATATGATCAAAGCCAATGATAATATAACTGTGAACAATACAATTTGGCAATTGTTCATCAGTTGCTGGGAGAGAGGTGCTACCTATATAGAATTTAACAGGAGCTGCTGGCTTAAGAATTGTTTCTCTTCTGAGTATATATTTGCGCTGTCACTAGGCCCCAAATGGATGATGCATTAAATAAAATAGCTCAACCCAATAATGCTTGCTATATTTCCAAAACTGGTTAAGCATGGTTTTATTTTTTCAAATAGTGTGTTTCCTAAAGGATGACTGTGTAAAAAGAACTAGCAGGCCTGCATCACACATATTTCTTGCTCATTGGAAGATGGAACTAAAAATTGGGATACTTGAGGCTGATAAATGCAGAAAGTTGACCTCCTGACTCACTCAGAAATGGTGCTGTTGGGGGGCGGGGGCGGTCAAGCCTTGATCTTGCTAGTCATTGGGAAGAAGAGAGAAAGCTGGCTGGAGATTTTCTTTAGTTAGGGCCTAAAGTTCTCATGAGAGGATGGATCTGAATAACTTGAAGAACAGTGTTTAGAAGGCCTTGAGAGGATCATTTTATGGCTTGAATGTCTGTGTCCTTCCTAATTCACATGTATTTCATTCATCAGAACCCCAATAGCTTTTAGGAGATAGGTTTGGGGGGGATGAGTCGATCATGAGAGCAGATCCATCATTAATGAGACTTTATGAAAGAACCTCAGAGTGCCACATAGGTTCTTCTGCAGGTGGGGCAGAGGTAAAAGGGGCCCACAGTGAATCAAGAAGCAGCCCTCACCTGACATCAAAGTAGCTCCGTGATAATGGATGCTCAGCTTCCTGAGTGACGAGGAATATGTTGGTGTCATTTCCATACTATCCAGCCTGTAATATTTTGCTATCACAGTCCAAAGGTCTGGTGCACTAGGGTAGGTGGTACCTCTGGTCCCCAGTGCCTCAGGGTCTAAGGTGGGATAGGCAGTTTTGTTTTATTTATTTTTATTTTTTGTCGATTGTGGGGCTTGAACTCTGGGCTTGGGCGCTGTCCCTACACTCTTCAGCTCAAGGCAAGCACTTACCGCTTGAGCCACACCTCTACTTCTGGTTTTCTAGTGATTTATTGGAGATAAGAGTCTCACGGACTTTCCTAGCAGGCTGACTTTGAACCGTGATCCTCAGATCTCAGCCTTCTGAGTAGCTAGGATTACAGGCTTGAGCCACCTGTATCCAGCTAAGGATGGGTAATTTTTGTCCATATGTGAAACCCATTTCTTACACAGATTGTGTGTATATATATATATATATATATATATATATATATATATATATATATATATATATATAGTCTTTCCAATTACCTACTAAGAAACTTGGAAAACAGAAAAACTATTAACAATGCAATGTATGTCTGGATAAGCCTTTCTAATCAACTGAAAACCAGCTCCAAAATTACAAGGTCATTAATGATTTGAAAGCAGAGAATTTAAATCATCTTCAAGTGGATTTTATATTACTTGACTGTTTTCTTTTCCCTAACAAGCAATTTTTTTATGTAGATGCATTATATATTTCCCAAATAATGGATATTAAGTTTTGTTACCTGAAATTTAAAATTTTATTTAAAATAATGTTAAGATCCCTTTTATGATTATATATTTCATTACATATTGAGATCAGTTTTATTTTTATATACTCAAGTCGTCACATCACTTTCAGTGTTCAAATTTTTATCGAGAAGTACAATTATTTATCACTATGCAAAGGGCTAGTACCAAGTGCCCTCATATGGCTTATAGAAAGACAGCAGAAATGGAATCATAGGAGGAAGAGTTCTCAGGTAGGTTAGTCCAATTCTGCGGTTTAGATAATTAGCTCCTATCATCTTTTTTGTTTATGCTACCCAGATCATATTTAGTTAGAACTGGATAACAAGGAGGAAAATTAAGGGAAGACCGATTGACTTGAGCTATTAAGATTAGTAAATTATATTATAAACATTCAACAGCAATCTATAAAGCATCTATCTCCCCGTATGGAACCAAGTTCACAAGCTTGACCCTGCAAGTAGTTTTTACTGGTAAAGATTCTTTTCATGTCCTTCTATGACCCTGTGTATTTCCCTTCCTTCCTTCATGGGGTACTTTTCCAACAGTGTTCAAGCTTTGGGTAGGTGGCTAGATTTGTTCTTTGTTCTATTATGAGCTAAGTCGAGTTAGAGCTGGTGATAATTTTGGTGGTTTATTATTTTAGCAGCCAGAATGCAACTAGAAAGCCCATTTCCTTGAAGGGAGATGTGCTTCAGTAGTAGATCACTTGCCTAGCACCAACAAGGAAGGCTTTGAAGGCCTTTTCATCCTAGAAGATGAGAAATAAGGGAAAGAAGGCAGGAAGGCAAAAAGGAAGAATAACAGATATTTCTCCCATCTTGATAATAATGTCTTACAAATAAAGCTTTCTGAAATTAAAATTTTTCATCAAAAATTATGCCACAAAATATTTTTTTAACTTTCCATGTTAAGCAACAGTCCTGGCTGAAACACCCATGGGAAACAAAGAGGGGACTAGCACTTAAGATTAATTTAATCAGGGTTAC